>NW_027182080.1:15000-24925 GCF_029961685.1 Aristolochia californica | reverse complement strand
CTGTTATGTGAGCCCGCTTAGCTCAGGGGTTAGAGCATCGCATTTGTAATGCGATGGTCATCGGTTCGATTCCGATAGCCGGCTTTTCCATTTATTCGATTTTTTTCCATGATTGATATTGATATTGATAATGTCTCCTTGAGATCAAGAGAAATTGAAAAGACTTTTCAATTTTCTCCAAATGTCGGGTCAACATAGTATGTTACGGGAACTCCCAACTATGAATAAAAAAGAATAAAAAATGGATTGAAGCTGTTAGATCTCTACAGAACAAGAAAGGGATACTTAACTTCCTATATATAACTATATAAAATAATCTGGTTATTGAGACAATTCATCTCATTCTTCTTTATAGTATTTCAGCGAGTTTAGCTTCGTTTATCGTTTAGTTCAGTCTTAATTTTTTTATTCTGTGAAATCCAATTTCAATAAAATAAGGAGTCTTTATGTCTCGTTACCGAGGGCCTCGTTTCAAAAAAATACGCCGTCTGGGGGCTTTACCGGGACTCACTAGTAAAAGACCTAGATCCGGAAGTGATCTTAGAAACCAACCGCGTTCCGGGAAAAGATCTCAATATCGTATTCGTCTAGAAGAAAAACAAAAATTGCGTTTTCATTATGGTCTGACAGAGCGGCAATTGCTTAGATATGTTCGTATCGCTGGGAAAGCCAAAGGGTCAACAGGTCAAGTTTTACTACAACTACTTGAAATGCGTTTGGATAACATCCTTTTTCGATTGGGTATGGCTTCGACCATTCCTGGAGCTAGACAACTAGTTAACCATAGACATATTTTAGTTAATGGTCGTATAGTAGATATCCCAAGTTATCGGTGTAAACCCCGAGATATTATTACTACGAGAGATGAACAAAGATCCAGAGCTCTGATTCAAAATTATGTGGATTCATCTCCCCGCGAGGAATTGCCAAAACATTTGACTCTTGACTCATTCCAATATAAAGGAATAGTAAATCAAATAATAGATAGTAAATGGATCGGCTTAAAAATCAATGAATTACTAGTCGTGGAATATTATTCCCGTCAGACTTAAACTTAATTAAAATAAAATAATTAAGCTTTGGACAATACAATTTTGTCTACCCTGTTTCACCAAACAAAGTAAATAGAACTAAGTTAAGGGATTTAATCCGGATTTTCCCCCATTTTCGTATCCTTTTCGTATCCCAAGTGGATCCGCGGTCAGATTCTCATTCCTTGTCCACCCTTTCCGATCCGATATTTTATCTACCACAGTAATTGGCAATAGAGAATCACTAGAAAGCAAAGGCCCTACTCTTGGAATAATGGTATCCATTGTTATTTGATACATTGTGGTTGGTAACGTTGGTAAATTAGGTGTAGGTCAAGGTACGGAAAGAGAGGGATTCGAACCCTCGGTAAGCAAAAGCCTACATAGCAGTTCCAGTGCTACGCCTTGAACCACTCGGCCACCTTTCCCACAGAATCTTAGGATTATTGCCCGGAAACCCGGTGAATAGCGAGTCATTCATATTATTTTATTGAATTTTTTATTGCAATACAATAAAGGTACGACCGATCTATTATAAATCGAAAACTTTTCGTCAAACAAAGATCTTCCTTCGAGGCTCGAGGGATAAAAACACATTTTTTTTTATTTAATATTAACTTAATATTAAAAAAACTATCTATTCATCTTTGTCAAGACGACGACCCTCTCCATCTTATTCGGATATTTATACCGTATACCGGATTAAACAACCAATGAATTGGGACGAATCCACAAACTCTATACTATACTATAGTATTTTATACTATGGTTATATTTAGAGGTCCATAGGAATTAAAAAATTCCTTTCTAGTTTCAGATTTATCAACAACAACTCTTCTCATGAGCTATCCCATGGATCTATTATTCCCATGGATCTATTATAAATAAATTCATGGGTCGCCCTATGATTTTAATATTTCCATTGTATTGTTTTGTTTGTGGATACGCGCTATTCGCCCAAAATGGATGGGTTGGTTATTCTATTTTCATCATGGAATGCTTATTTGATTCTTTTGACTCTTTGGGTAATAATAAAAAAAAAAAAAACTCCTCGAGTTAGATCAGAATTTGTAGGAAAATTTCTTGGATTCCTTAACTTCGATAAAATAAAGAGTAAGAGTTCTGTTCATTGGTATACCACATTGGACTGAAATCCAATCTGATTCCAATATTTCCTATCTATCCCTGTCTTAAAAGGGGCAATTTTGAGGGTCTTTTTTTTTTTACAATTACTCTGTTTTTATGTGATTTCGTACTGTACAATTCCTTTGTTTATGGGAGCATTTTCCCTCGAGGGAGAGGATAATGAGAAGAATTATGGAATGGGTTGTAAACTATGCCTAGATCTCGGATAAGTGGAAATTTTCTTGATAAGACCTCCTCAATTGTAGCCAATATCTTATTACGAATAATTCCGATAACTTCAGGAGAAAAAGAGGCATTTACCTATTACAGAGATGGTGTGATTTGATTCGTTTTTTTTTTATTTATTTATTAATATTAAAATTTATATATATTCTAATTATATAATATAATTCTATTTATTTATATTTACTTATTATATTATATTATTATATATTGGATTTGACCTCTTTCAGTCTTATGAGAAGGGGACATGGTTCAGGACACAAAAAAAAAATTCTTTAAATAAACTTCCGCTTGGTGAAGGTGAAGTTTGGGGTAGTAGAGATCGAACAATTCCTTCTGTCGTGTATCCCCGATTGATGCAACCTCAGATGCTTCAATTATCGATTTTAGCATTGAGCGAAAGGTTACACCTATAGGTTCTGTATTGCAGGTTAATCCTACTCCACCAGTACCAATAGGCGGCGCATAGGGGAAGAAGCACTACACCTAGGA
The DNA here is from genome assembly GCF_029961685.1 of Aristolochia californica. Classification (NCBI taxonomy): domain Eukaryota; kingdom Viridiplantae; phylum Streptophyta; class Magnoliopsida; order Piperales; family Aristolochiaceae; genus Aristolochia; species Aristolochia californica. The sequence goes on along the minus strand of NW_027182080.1, from coordinate 22,034 downwards.
ATCAACAACACGAAAACTTTGTTATATATTATACCCCTTTTCCTTATTGGGATCGGGACTAACAAGAATGGTTGGGACAACAAACATCCATCTCGTTTGTGCTTTGGATACCCGTATAACCATCGAAGATCGTTGAAGTGACTAATTCCTGCAAATCAAATAGAGGGCGTTGAGGACAAAGAAATTGTTGGAGTGAGCATTTCTATCTAGCATCAACACGTTTGGTGTTAAGAAAAAGACCTCCTACAGGAAGGCTGGCTAGAGATTTCTTGTAAAAACACTAGCCCCCATCAGTTCATAATGAAAATATTTCAATCTTTTTTGATTCCGATTCCATGGGTTATTCCCTTTATTACTATGCACAGAAGAGAAGGGAGGAGCCGTATGAGATGAAAGTCTCACGTACGGTTCTGAAACGGAGATTCTTTGAATAGAATGAACGACCGTAACGGATGTCAGCTCAATCCGAAGGAAATTATGCGGAAGCTTTACAAAATTATTATGAAGCTACGCGACTAGAAATTGATCCCTACGATCGAAGTTATATACTCTATAACATAGGCCTTATCCACACAAGCAACGGGGAACATACGAAGGCTTTGGAATATTATTTCCGGGCGCTAGAGCGAAACCCATTCTTACCACAAGCTTTTAATAATATGGCCGTGATCTGTCATTACGTGCGACTATCTCCACTATAGAAAGAAGGAAAGAAAGATCAAATACGCTAGTCAATACTAGAAAAAAAAAATAGGCTTTCTACATATGCATCGTCCAAAGCAACGATTTTTATCAGCTGTAGCAAAGAAAGACTTCATAGAGGCCAAAATATGAAGAAATAGGTATGGCCTATATACTAGATTCCATGGATAAAGGATCTAATTTAATTGATAGGGTAAGCGCCGTAAAGATCAATTAGAGAGGTTTTGGGGCCGATACAATAAGAACTGCTTACAGAACATATCATATCTTATGATATGAGATAAAAGTGAGGAATCAACTTATGTAATAGAGTCGATCTACTAAGGTATTGAGCAGCGGTGTAGCATCAGATCCCAAAGATAGTAAGTCCTTTCTTTCTTATGGAGGAAAGTCTTTTTCAAAGATTCTATATCAATATCAATTCCTATATGAAACCGAGATAGTTACCTTTCAGAAGATTCTAATGATAGAGGGGGTACGGTACCTATGCTTTATTTTTCTGAAGGTGGGAGAAAAGATAAAACGCATTTTTGATCAAAAAAAGAGTTTGAAACTCATGTAATTAACCTCTTCTGGTTAACCCGGGATAGATTTACGAGAAATCTCATTCAATTATAGATATGGTAGATTAAGATGGGACACCAAAAGACTTGACGGCGGAGCCGTATGAGGTAGGAAACTCTCAAGTACGGTTCTAAGGGAAGGAAATGACCCACCTATTCCGACCGGGGAGAACAGGCCATTCGACAGGGGGATTCTGAAATTGCGGAGGCTTGGTCTGATCAAGCTGCTGAATATTGGAAACAAGCAATATCGCTTACTCCAGGTAATTATATTGAAGCCCATAATTGGTTGAAGATCACAGGGCGGTTCGAATAAGAACACTCTTTTTTTTTTTAATTCAATTATCATGTTATGTTGGATCCATTAATCAAATAAAATGGATCGTTCCTCTGGGAAGAGCCAATCAAGGAATTTCATTATATCCCTTCTAAGATCGTTCTATTTCGTCTGGTACTTCCGAAGTATAAACCATATAGATACTGTACAGAATACATTCCATTCCTTTTTTCTATGCTAATAAAGCTATATCCTCGACTGACTAAATAGGGATATCGGGATGTCTCTTTTTTCTTTTTAATGACTAATGAATGATTCTTTGATTTGTAATAGAGTAATAAATACGTTCCATGTGAGATATATGTAAGATCTAAACTGAAGTGGATTCATCTAGGCATTTATACATTGAAATATGAATACATTGGATTGCACCAAAAATGGTTTTTGCGCCATGCCATGTGAGGAAGGGGCTTTATTATTAGATAAAGGTCCGTTGGGCGCCCCCCAGATATGTCATAATAGATCCGAACACTTGCCCCGGATTGACTTCCATATCATAATTGCTCTAGTAAATAACTAAAGAAAATAAATAGATGGGAGATAGGAAAGAAAGGAACTAATCACTAATCATAAATACCCATCTCTCAGAGGTTCACTAATTACTGACAGTTGGCGGGTCTCTTTGTATGTGTTGTCCGGAAAGAGGAGGACTCAATGATTATTCGTTCGCCGGAACCAGAAGTGAAGATTATGGTAGACAGGGATCCCGTAAAAACTTCTTTCGAGGAATGGGCCAAACCCGGTCATTTCTCAAGAACAATAGCTAAGGGCCCTGATACTACCACTTGGATCTGGAATCTACATGCTGATGCTCACGATTTCGATAGCCATACGAGTGATTTGGAGGAGATCTCTCGAAAAGTCTTTAGTGCTCATTTCGGTCAACTCTCCATCATCTTTCTTTGGCTGAGTGGCATGTATTTCCACGGTGCTCGTTTTTCCAATTATGAAGCATGGCTAAGCGATCCTACTCACATTGGACCCAGCGCCCAGGTGGTTTGGCCAATAGTGGGTCAAGAAATATTGAATGGTGATGTGGGCGGGGGTTTCCGAGGAATACAAATAACCTCTGGATTTTTTCAGATTTGGAGAGCGTCTGGAATAACTAGCGAATTACAACTCTATTGTACCGCAATTGGTGCATTGGTATTTGCAGCGTTAATGCTTTTTGCCGGTTGGTTCCATTATCACAAAGCTGCTCCTAAATTGGCTTGGTTCCAAGATGTAGAATCCATGTTAAATCACCACTTAGCGGGGTTACTAGGACTGGGGTCTCTTTCTTGGGCGGGACACCAAGTACATGTATCTTTGCCGATTAACCAATTTCTAGATGCCGGGGTAGATCCTAAGGAGATACCGCTTCCTCATGAATTTATCTTGAATCGGGATCTTTTGGCTCAACTTTATCCAAGTTTTGCTGAGGGAGCAACCCCATTTTTCACCTTGAATTGGTCAAAATACGCGGAATTTCTTACTTTTCGGGGAGGATTAGACCCAGTAACAGGGGGTCTATGGCTGACCGATATTGCACACCATCATTTAGCTATTGCAATTCTTTTCCTGATAGCTGGTCACATGTATAGGACTAACTGGGGCATTGGTCACGGTCTGAAAGATATTTTAGAGGCTCATAAAGGTCCATTTACAGGTCAGGGTCATAAAGGTCTCTATGAGATCCTAACAACGTCATGGCATGCTCAATTATCTCTTAACTTAGCTATGTTAGGCTCTTCAACCATTGTTGTAGCTCACCATATGTATTCCATGCCCCCCTATCCATACTTAGCTACTGACTATGGTACACAACTTTCGTTGTTCACACATCACATGTGGATTGGTGGGTTTCTCATAGTTGGTGCTGCTGCACACGCAGCCATTTTTATGGTAAGAGACTATGATCCAACTACTCGATACAACGATCTATTAGATCGTGTACTTAGGCACCGCGCCGCAATCATATCACATCTCAACTGGGCATGTATATTTCTAGGCTTTCACAGTTTTGGTTTGTATATTCATAATGATACCATGAGTGCTTTAGGGCGTCCCCAAGATATGTTTTCAGATACCGCTATACAATTACAACCCATCTTTGCTCAATGGGTACAAAACACCCATGCTTTAGCACCTAGTGCAACAGCTCCTGGTGCAACAACAAGCACCAGCTTGACTTGGGGGGGTAGTGATTTAGTGGCTGTAGGGGGCAAAGTCGCTTTGTTACCTATTCCATTAGGAACCGCAGATTTTTTGGTACATCACATTCATGCATTTACGATCCATGTGACTGTATTGATATTACTGAAAGGTGTTCTATTTGCTCGTAGCTCACGATTGATACCTGATAAAGCAAATCTTGGGTTTCGTTTCCCTTGTGACGGCCCCGGAAGAGGGGGAACATGCCAAGTATCCGCCTGGGATCATGTCTTCTTAGGCCTATTCTGGATGTACAATTCCATTTCGGTAGTGATATTCCACTTCAGTTGGAAAATGCAGTCAGATGTTTGGGGCAGTATAAGTGATCAAGGGGTGGTAACTCATATCACGGGGGGGAACTTTGCGCAAAGTTCCACTACTATTAATGGGTGGCTCCGGGATTTCTTATGGGCACAAGCATCTCAGGTAATTCAGTCTTATGGTTCCTCATTATCCGCATACGGCCTTTTTTTCCTAGGCGCTCATTTTGTCTGGGCGTTTAGTTTAATGTTTCTATTCAGCGGCCGTGGTTATTGGCAAGAACTCATTGAATCCATCGTTTGGGCTCATAACAAATTAAAAGTTGCTCCTGCTATTCAGCCTAGAGCCTTGAGCATTGTACAAGGACGCGCTGTAGGAGTAACCCATTACCTTCTGGGCGGAATTGCCACAACATGGGCATTCTTCTTAGCAAGAATTATTGCACTAGGATAATGGCTAGGAGGATTTGAAAGGCATTATGGCATTAAGATTTCCAAGGTTTAGCCAAGGCTTAGCTCAGGACCCCACTACTCGTCGTATTTGGTTTGGTATTGCTACCGCACATGATTTCGAGAGTCATGATGATATTACTGAGGGACGTCTTTATCAGAACATTTTTGCTTCTCACTTCGGGCAGTTAGCAATAATCTTTCTGTGGACTTCCGGAAATCTGTTTCATGTAGCTTGGCAAGGAAATTTTGAGTCATGGGTACAGGACCCTTTACATGTAAGACCAATTGCTCATGCAATTTGGGATCCTCATTTTGGTCAACCGGCGGTAGAAGCTTTTACTCGAGGGGGTGCTCTCGGCCCAGTGAATATCGCTTATTCCGGTGTTTATCAGTGGTGGTATACAATCGGCTTACGTACCAATGAGGATCTTTATACTGGAGCTCTTTTTCTATTATTTCTTTCTGCCATATCCTTAATAGCGGGTTGGTTACATCTACAGCCCAAGTGGAAACCAAGCGTTTCGTGGTTTAAAAATGCCGAATCTCGTCTCAATCATCATTTGTCAGGACTATTCGGAGTAAGTTCCTTGGCTTGGACAGGGCATTTAGTTCATGTCGCTATTCCCGGATCAAGGGGGCAGTACGTCAGATGGAATAATTTCTTAGATGTATTACCGTATCCCCAGGGGTTGGGCCCCCTTTTTACAGGTCAGTGGAATCTTTATGCCCAGAACCCCGATTCCAGTAGTCATTTATTCGGCACCTACGAAGGGGCGGGAACTGCCATTCTAACCCTTCTCGGGGGATTCCATCCACAAACACAAAGTTTATGGCTGACCGACATTGCCCATCATCATTTAGCTATTGCATTTATTTTTCTCGTTGCTGGCCATATGTATAGAACTAACTTCGGTATTGGGCATAGTATGAAAGATCTTTTAGAAGCACATATTCCTCCGGGAGGTCGATTGGGGCGTGGACATAAGGGTCTTTATGACACAATCAATAATTCGCTTCATTTTCAATTGGGTCTTGCCCTAGCCTCTTTAGGGGTTATTACCTCCTTGGTAGCTCAACACATGTACTCTTTACCCGCTTACGCATTTATAGCACAAGACTTTACTACTCAAGCTGCGTTATATACTCATCACCAATACATCGCAGGGTTCATCATGACAGGAGCCTTTGCTCATGGAGCTATATTCTTCATTCGAGATTACAATCCAGAACAGAATGAGGATAATGTATTGGCAAGAATGTTAGACCATAAAGAAGCTATCATATCTCATTTAAGTTGGGCCAGCCTGTTTCTGGGGTTTCATACTTTAGGACTCTATGTTCATAACGACGTCATGCTCGCTTTTGGTACTCCGGAGAAACAAATCTTGATTGAGCCTATATTTGCCCAATGGATACAATCTGCTCACGGTAAGACTTCATATGGGTTCGACGTACTCTTATCTTCAACGAATGGCCCAGCATTTAATGCTGGTCGAAGCATATGGTTACCTGGCTGGTTGAATGCCGTTAATGAGAATAGTAATTCACTATTCTTAACAATAGGTCCTGGAGACTTCTTGGTTCATCATGCGATTGCTCTAGGTTTGCATACAACTACATTGATTTTAGTAAAAGGTGCTTTAGACGCGCGCGGTTCCAAGTTAATGCCAGATAAAAAGGATTTCGGTTATAGTTTTCCTTGCGACGGCCCGGGACGAGGTGGTACTTGTGATATTTCGGCTTGGGACGCATTTTATTTGGCAGTTTTCTGGATGTTAAATACCATAGGATGGGTTACTTTTTATTGGCATTGGAAGCACATCACATTATGGCAAGGTAACGTTTCCCAATTTAACGAATCCTCCACTTATTTGATGGGATGGTTAAGAGATTATCTATGGTTAAACTCTTCACAACTTATCAATGGATATAACCCTTTTGGTACGAATAGTTTATCGGTCTGGGCATGGATGTTCCTATTTGGACATCTTGTTTGGGCGACTGGATTTATGTTCTTAATTTCCTGGCGTGGATATTGGCAGGAATTGATTGAAACTTTAGCATGGGCTCATGAACGCACACCTTTGGCTAATTTGATTCGATGGAGGGATAAACCAGTGGCTCTTTCCATTGTGCAAGCAAGATTGGTTGGATTAGCCCACTTTTCTGTAGGTTATATATTCACTTACGCAGCCTTCTTGATTGCCTCTACATCAGGCAAATTTGGTTAATTCATTTTTCTTGTAATGTGCTCCATCGGGAACAATCTCATTTGATTCGGTGGAGAAGGGGGACTACCACTACCCTCTTATATTTCTACATCTAGGATCCGACCCGTATCATTGATAATAAAATAGGAACTGAACAATTATGGCAAGGAAAAGTTTGATTCAAAGGGAGAATAAAAGGCGGAAATTAAAAGAGAAATATCATTTGATTCGCCGATCCCTAAAAAAAGAAATAAGCAAAGTTTCGTCGTTGAGTGACAAATGGCAAATTCATGGAAAATTGCAATCCCCGCCACGT
>NW_027182080.1:0-10000 GCF_029961685.1 Aristolochia californica | reverse complement strand
GGATTTAAAATATATCCTTCTTTACTCCGGCAGAAAAAAAGGGAAATATTCCCAATATCTTTTGTCCCTGCCCCTAAATAGAAATTAAATAGGAAGTGGAGATTGGAAATGAAAGTCCCGTTCTCACATTCGTTCTCCATTACATTAGCGGAACAAAAATATCTGATGCATCCATATGGAAATATTTGATACATGAAGTTATGTGACCCGATATCTATATCTAAGTCCTATATGGATATAAACCGATCTTTTTCTGGAACCAAAAAAAGATATTGAAAAATAGACTGTTCTTGTGACTCGGAATAAACATTTCTTTGTGGAGGAAAGGGATGGGCGATTTATTCCTATGGGTCATCTAGGAACAAGAAGATTCAATCGGAAATATCGACAAATTCTTGCGTGGTCCAAGGAAATAAAAAAAAGGCCCGGCTTCCACAATTTAATCTCTATTGAATATGAATATTTTTTAATATAAGAATAGCTGATATAGTCACCATTCAATGGGTCAGGTCCACTTATTTTTTATTTTATTGATTTCTAAATTTTCTTTTCCGATCGATTTTATTGGAACAGTATTTTATTGGAACAGTGGAGAAGTCGGAATGTTTTGGTTTGCTGATTCATAATCTGAATTGGGTATCTAAAATATATATGTACCAGGACCAAAAAAACAGGAATAATGAAAAATGAGGAGAAGTATACCCTGTAATGACAACATAGCGGTCCCCCTAATAAGATTAGGGCAATTACTTATCATCATAATGAACAAATGTTCAACTTTGTACCTATAACTCATTCTATAATTTATTTTGAATAATAAATAATAACTCATTATGTGGGCAGTTACCTTAGATATATTTATTATATTACAAATAAATATAAAAAATCTCTCTTTTCTCTGCTGAATAATGAACACTAAGACTGCAAACTGGAGCTTCATGAAAAAAGCCCCTTATCGGATTTGAACCGATGACTTACGCCTTACCATGGCGTTACTCTACCACTGAGTTAAAAGGGCCCGTTTTATTCAATTCAGGAAGAAGCCACTCGCTGCTATGAGTCTACTACATGATCCATATATTTACTATATGTACATATATACATGTATGCATAGGGATTCACTCAGGAACAAGAAATTTGATTTACCTATACCTATGAGATTCTATGAAAAAAAAAATGATTATTTTCTTTTGTATATTTGATAAATAGCAATGGTAATGCAATGAATTCTTTCAGGGCCGGGCCTATACTAATTGCTTTGCTTTTATTGACCCATCCAGATGAGATTCACTTGATTGATACATGTACGAATCTGACATCGATTCAAAATATTTCAGCGAATCCCTTCCCTGATTTACCAGTTCTACATCATCTTTTTGAATCGATCAAAAAAAGCATTCTATCGTTTTTTAATTTCCTGGCTTAGTATTAGTGTGAGATAAAGATAGGTTATATCCCATCTTAACGATGAGTGAGTCGATGAGTCAAAATGGAAGAAAGGTTTGACTTACCTTTTCTGTCTGTCGAACAAATCATTTCCTGAGGGGATCCCATACTTCGTTATATATATATAGGATATAGGACGGGATGGTTCATTTCATGAATTAAAATCAAAAATTCTATGGAATCGTAGAAGCAGGAAAGATTTTTCGGATCTAGTCATCCCATTATAATTATACATTACATTATATTGACAATTCCAAAAAACTGCTCATACTATGAACATAGTATGATGGCGATCGGGCAGGTATGCCCCTATCGTCTAGTGGTTCAGGACATCTCTCTTTCAAGGAGGCAGCGGGGATTCGACTTCCCCTGGGGGTAGGGTACTACGAAAGGAAGTTGATCATGGATTATCAATAAGCCCAGAATTTGTTCTTCCTGGGTCGATGCCCGAGCGGTTAATGGGGACGGACTGTAAATTCGTTGGCGATATGTCTACGCTGGTTCAAATCCAGCTCGGCCCACTAATTCGCCGATCCATGATAACCAAATTTGTCCTCCAGAAATGCCCATTATTTAGATATTTAGAATGCCCCATATATTCTAAAATTCTAAAAGTATTCTAAGGATATATGGGAATAAAATATATAGGGATAAAGGGTCCATTTTTTCTACAATACCCCTTGGTTTCTTTCCAATTTCTCACATCTTCTGATCTGTCTAAAGATCTAGATTCCCAATTTGTTGCAAAGGTAGTAAAGAAAAAAAGAGTCCTTTTTCCATTGAAAAATAGATTCTCAATATATTAGTAGGATTACCAGTAATCTGTGTCATTCTTACTCTAGTCCGTATCCATGTGGATATCAGTATATCAGTCGTGTTTCTTTTACAACACGAGAATATTTCTCGTAAATAGAAACGAAACGAATGAAAGCATAAGAATACATATATGCATGCTGTATACCTCACCCTGGGATTGTAGTTCAATCGGTCAGAGCACCGCCCTGTCAAGGCGGAAGCTGCGGGTTCGAGCCCCGTCAGTCCCGACCTCGGATCCGATGAATCCATCAATTCATCTTCCCATTTTCTGTGAGGAGGGGGCCCGGGACAGGATTGAATTTCCTGCGGGGATCCTTAATTTTTTTTTATTTTGTTTTTCGTTTCGAATTTCTCATCGGACAAAGACGGGAATTTCAATTATTTGAACTAGTACCGATTGCTGGGGGAGAGGCATACGTAGTCGTAGGTATCGCCATACTGGGGATTCCAAGAGAGACCCACTGGTTTGACTTTTTCAATTGCTTCTGATCCATGAAATGGAATAGGGTACAGAGTACCCATACGTTTCCAGGGAGTACATATACAAATTGTACTCGTTTATTCTACGATACACAATTAACTAACTTAGTAACATAGTTACTCGGGCAGCAGAGTACTATTAAACCTACTCCCTTTTGTTTTCGTGTTTTCGAGATACGATTTTGTGCAATCTCAATTAGTAAAGTAATTAAAAACAATCTATCTATCTTATTCTTATTCAAATTGCATGCTGAATTTAGCTTTCAGTCCCAATCCAAGGAAAAAGAGGGTCCTTACTTTTAATATAAAGTAAAGGATCAAACAATGATCCGTCCCTTTTGTTTCTTTTCCACAGGGGGAATGAATCATTTTTTTTTTCTTTATTTTCTTTATCTTTATATAATATATATTTTTATTTTAGGGTTTCATCGAAGAAGGAGAAAAATCAATAAAGAAAGAATTTGTCGGAATATTAGATCTTTTTTTTTATATCGAGACCCATCCCATACCCATACCTTTATCACATTTCTCTGCCTTCCAGGAGGATTAGATCATTACGAAAACTTCGCTTCGAGCTTAACTCCTCCCCCTTTCCATTTCACTCCTACTGTTTAGGTCTGTTACCAATGGAAGGCCGGCAACAGAACACAGGTCAGATGATACCTCGTCGGATGATTCTTATAAAGAAGATGATAGATTTTAGAAACTAAAGAATGAAAAAAAAAAAGATGAGAAATTCAATGGGATTCTTGATTAGATCAGGAATCCCATTTTTGATTCGGTATGGATAAAAGATCTTCCTATGTTATACTATTCAATTCTCGACGATGAATCGATTTAATAGATCAGATATTGTTATTCATATTCATAATATAATATTGAATATTGATCCGATTCAGTATCAACCATCAGGATGCACCCATTGAATTTACAGGAGAAATCTTTTTATTTTTATTTTTTTTTTTCTATGGGATTAGATCCCGAGTTATTGCGAAGCAAAAAAAAACGATGAGATTATGGAAGTCAATATTCTCGCATTTATTGCGACTGCGCTGTTCATTTTAGTTCCTACTGCTTTTTTACTTATCATCTACGTAAAAACAGTCAGTCAAAATGATTAGAATTAAACTTGACTTATTAGCTCTTATCAATGATTGACGAAATAAAAGGGATTCCAATTCCAAGTCTTAAATGAAATTAGAGAACTGGAATCAACAGTATAATAGATGGTGTAGTAGAAAGGTTCATATAGTTCTTTCTACCACACTATCTATTATTATATTGTAAAAATATTGTATTGCATGTATAAAGTTGTATTGTATAAATTCAAAAAATGGATGGGTTTGATATAGACTAGATACAATATCTATCCATATAAATGAAGTAATTGATTGGGCCGTTAACAGATACCCCACGGAGTTCTATAGTCACTTCTTCGGATTTGAAAAATAAGTATAAGTAGTAAACACCACCCATTTTTCATGCTTGAGCCATGACATGAGGTGAGTCAATAAAGCATAAATAGGATTCCTAGAAGTATAAAACTTAAGTGAGCACGGATCACCCGACGCAAGATCTTATTATGCGTAGTACCCCTTTGAACAACCACTACGTCTATGGCATCTCCAGTAGAAAGTACGTATCCACGTAATAGTAGCAGTACTTCCTCTTTGAACAGTCAAGAGGGAAAAACAAATAAAAAAATAGGGGTTGGTTGCTCCTCATTGTAATATCCATAATTATGGTAAGAGCGGGTTCATCGAAATCGAATATTATATTTAGGAATAGGAAGAGTTCGGCTGGAAAAATTTCCTATCATGCGCATTCCTTTGAGTTTCGAAATACGAACAACATCAGAATCAAATCATTCAAATATTGATCGAAAGATCATTGTTCATATATTACTGGATTACCCTAGAATTTTTGAAATGGATTATCTTAAAACGCTTCGCGGAACGGTCCATTAAACATAAGCACCATTGATCCAATTTGATTACTCAACTTAATTAGTAGTACCCCTAGAGTCCACTTCTTCCCCATACTACGAGTGAAAGGGAAAACGTAAAGACCACCATTAAAGCAGCCCAAGCGAGACTTACTATATCCATGTAAATTATCTCCCCGATCTCTATGAATATGAAGGAATTATTCCATTATTAATCACTAATAATAGTGGAATCAATGGTGCAGAGTCAAAATGGCATTTTGCTCTAACGCTATTGATGAACCAATCCAATGAATACAAGAGTTCCTATACTCTAATTACAAGGATCTCCGGTCGAATCGGAAAGCAGTAAGCAAAAGCAAGATATACAACTACCCTTGGAGATCTTAAAGGAATGTTACTAATGAAAGATGTAGGAATAGTAAGACCCATTGTTTGTTTTGTTAGCTTTCATAAGCATAAGAAAAAAAAATGGAATATAAATAGAATATATATATATACCATAAAGATGTAAAAGATAACTATCTTAACTATCTATCACATACCTCTATCTACCCCCCAAGTCTTACTGTCTCTGTTTCTTTCTGTGAAACAATCGGGGGACACCCCATTACGTTCTTGGCAGGGTGTTACAAAAAACGGAGAAGTATTTTTCAACTTTTATTAGAAAATTAGATTCTATATTCTATAATATAGATATAGAATAGTTAGTTATTCTATAACTATAATAGTTATAGTTAAGAGTTGATTACCCATCCAATCCAATATTGATTGGATACCTGAGTAAGTACTCAGGGATTCTCGTGAGTCTGGATACAAAATACAAACTATCCTTAGCCCTTTCCGCAACTCCCAATTTGATTCCCCACCAACCTACCCAATTTAATTCAAGACTCAGTCAGTGGGCACCACCCTAGTAAGGTAGGGTAATTAGGAAGTATTGATAGTGCTTCCTATAATCTCCCTCAGATCCTAGAATAGAAGCAAGGATTGGATTTACATTTAGGAACCGAACCCCCTTTCCTTCGGCTACCCCGATTTTAGGTATCTGACTTTCGTAGTTCTGAATCTCACAATTTCAGTTTTACTATCGATTCGATTGATAAATCAAATACAAAGAAATAGCCCGAACCAACCAGTAATCAGTCATAAATCGGTTTTTTTTCATATTGATACCCGATTTTAACCATAACCAAATGATAAAAATTCAAGTCTTTTTTTTTTATAGAACCTCTGTATTCTTAAAATACAGTATCTACAACCCTAGTCATGCTTCTGTCAGGCAAGAATTTTGTGAGTTCTATTAGCATATGTGAGTTCTATTAGCATAGAAGGATAAGGTATTCCGAAGCTTTTCTTTTGTTGATCAGGCGACACCCGGATTTGAACTGGGGAGAAAGGGATTTGCAGTCCCGCGCCTTACCACTCGGCCATGCCGCCAAAATGATCCAAAATAGACCTAACTCTTTCTTTTTTTTTTTTTTTGGGGGGGGGGGGTTACTCAACCTTTTTTTGGTTTGAGTTGGATTTTTAAAACGGGTTTCTTTATCCCTTTCCAAAAGGGATCCCTGGGTCCAGGGTTCTCTTGATTGTATAGTGTTTCAAAACATAATATTTTTTTTTATATTGAAACAGAAAAAAGATATTTCTAGGCACAGAGTCCAAAATTCAGAGTAAATTGGAGCCATTAATTATTTCCTGTGAATTCATGAACAGTTCTTGGATTTTGATCTAACGTTTTCTTTCCTTACCTTAATAATTAAATTAATAACATAAGAAAACAAAAAAGTTGATACACGACTAATCAGTATCAATTGTTTTCAATTTCAATTATAACAACATATATGTGTATATGTAAACCCTCGAACATAAATTGTTACACGCATACCTAGTCCTATCCACCTTATCTTATAGGGAATTGTCGTGCTTGAATTTTGCATTGAATATTTTTCTATTGAATAAGTTGAATCTAAATTGGAAATTCGCATATAGCACCCCGAAAAGAGGGGATATGCAGATAACTAGATAGCTATATCTGGATATACTTATACAATGCCCTTTACGCACTTCAATCGTATTCTACTAATTCTACTAACACTAACAAGAGCTCCCTCTTCTCTGTGAATCCTTTTTTGAACAATGGTGGAATCAATGAAATAAGTTAAGTGCTAAAATAAAAACCAACTCGATACTGTTCCGGATTATTCTGTCTTTATCTCATTCATAGAGAATGGATCAAATCATGAATCTATTTCTGGTACCCAATCTTATTTCTGATACCCAATCTTATTTCTGATACCCAATCTTATCGTAATATCATAATAACAGGTAGAAATTGGATCCATTTGTATATTCTATACAAGACTCCATCAGTCTAAGCTAAGGGGCAGAATTTTGTTTCAAGGAATGTTTTATTAATCCATCTCCATTTGGATCCGTCGAAAATTATCTCTCTTTATTCCTCCGTCTATGCCAATTTCATAGGTCTATGGAATTGGATAAAATTTCATGTGATTCAGTAAAAAGAATATACATTCCATCATTGCTCGATCGATCTATATGGTTCGATAAAGACTTAACCAATAATGGGATTTTTTCAATAAATGGGAAACTTAATTAAGATGCTCCGGGATGAAAATGAGGGAATGTCTACAATACCTGGATTTAGTCAGATACAATTTGAAGGATTTTGTAGGTTCATTGATCAGGGCTTGACCGAAGAACTTCATAAGTTTCCAAAAATTGAAGATACAGATCAAGAAATAGAATTTCAATTATTTGTGGAAACATATCAATTGGTGGAACCCTTGATAAAAGAGAGAGATGCTGTGTATGAATCACTCACGTATTCTTCTGAATTATATGTACCCGCAGGATTAATTTGGAAACCCGGTAGAGATATGCAAGAGCAAACCGTATTTATTGGAAATATTCCTCTAATGAATTCCCTGGGAACCTCTATAGTAAATGGAATATACAGGATTGTGATCAATCAAATATTGCAAAGCCCCGGTATTTATTACCGTTCAGAATTGGACCATAACGGAATTGCTGTCTATACCGGCACAATAATATCAGATTGGGGAGGAAGGTCAGAATTAGAGATTGATAGAAAAGCAAGAATATGGGCCCGCGTGAGTAGGAAACAAAAAATATCTATTCTAGTTCTACTATCAGCTATGGGGTCGAATCTAAGAGAAATTCTGGATAATGCTTGCTACCCTGAAATTTTCTTGTCTTTCCTGAATGAAAAGGAAAAAAAAAAGATCGGGTCAAGGGAAAATGCCATTTTGGAGTTTTATCAACAATTTGCGTGT
The DNA here is from genome assembly GCF_029961685.1 of Aristolochia californica. Lineage (NCBI taxonomy): Eukaryota > Viridiplantae > Streptophyta > Magnoliopsida > Piperales > Aristolochiaceae > Aristolochia > Aristolochia californica. The sequence continues at coordinate 1,996 of NW_027182080.1, read as the reverse complement.
GTAGGTGGGGATCCAGTATTTTCGGAGTCCTTATGTAAGGAATTACAAAAGACATTTTTTCAACAAAGATGTGAATTAGGAAGGATTGGTCGACGAAACATGAACCGGAGACTGAATCTTGATATACCTCAGAACAATACATTTTTGTTACCACGAGATATATTGGCTGCTGCGGATCATTTGATCGGAATGAAATTTGGAATGGGCACACTTGACGATATGAATCACTTGAAAAATAAACGTATTCGTTCTGTAGCAGATCTGTTACAGGATCAATTGGGTTTGGCTCTGGTTCGTTTAGAAAATGTGGTTCGAGGAACTATATGTGGAGCAATCAGGTATAAATTAATACCGACTCCTCAGAATTTGGTAACTTCAACTCCATTAACAACTACTTATGAATCCTTTTTTGGATTACACCCTTTATCTCAAGTTTTGGATCGAACGAATCCATTGACACAAATAGTTCATGGGCGAAAATTGAGTTATTTGGGTCCTGGAGGATTAACTGGTCGAACTGCTAGTTTTCGGATACGGGATATCCACCCTAGTCATTATGGACGTATTTGTCCAATTGACACGTCCGAAGGGATCAATGTTGGACTTATTGGGTCCTTAGCTATTCATGCGAGGATTGGTTATTGGGGGTCTATAGAGAGTCCATTTTATGAGATATCTGAGAGATCTAAAGAGGTACTGGTGGTTTATTTAGCACCAAGTATAGATGAATACTATATGGTAGCGACAGGAAATTCTTTGGCCTTGAACCAGGATATTCAAGAAGAACAGGTTGTTCCAGTTCGATACCGTCAAGAATTCCTGACTATTGCATGGGAACAGATTCATCTTCGAAGCATTTTTCCCTTCCAATATTTTTCTATTGGAGCTTCCCTCATTCCTTTTATTGAGCATAATGATGCGAATCGGGCTTTAATGAGTTCTAATATGCAGCGCCAAGCAGTTCCGCTTTCTCGGTCCGAGAAGTGTATTGTTGGAACTGGGTTGGAACGCCAAGCGGCTCTAGATTCGGGGTTTCTGCTATAGCCGAATGCGAGGGAAAGATTATTTATACCGATACTGACAAGATCATTTTATCAGGTAATGGAGACACTATAAGCATTCCATTAGTTATGTATCAACGTTCCAACAAAAACACTTGTATGCATCAAAAACCTCAGGCTACGCGGGGTAAATGCATTAAAAAGGGACAAATTTTAGCGGGTGGTGCGGCTACTGTTGGCGGTGAACTCGCTTTGGGAAAAAATGTATTAGTAGCTTATATGCCATGGGAAGGCTACAATTTTGAAGACGCGGTACTCATTAGTGAGCGTTTGGTATATGCCGATATTTATACTTCTTTTCACATCCGGAAATATGAAATTCAGACTCATGTGACAAGCCAAGGTCCTGAAAGAATCACTAGGGAAATACCCCATTTGGAAGCTCATTTACTCCGCAATTTAGACAGAAACGGAATTGTGATGCTGGGATCTTGGGTAGAAACAGGTGATATTTTAGTAGGTAAATTAACGCCTCAGGCGGCGAAAGAATCATCGTATGCTCCAGAAGATAGATTATTACGAGCCATACTTGGCATTCAGGTATCCACTGCAAAGGAAACTTGTCTAAAATTACCTATAGGGGGAAGGGGCCGGGTTATTGATGTGAGATGGATCCAGAAAAAAAAAAAGTCCAGTTATAATCCAGAAATTATTCGTGTATATATTTCACAGAAACGTGAAATCAAAGTAGGTGATAAAGTAGCTGGAAGGCATGGGAATAAAGGTATCATTTCGAAAATTTTGCCTAGACAAGATATGCCTTATTTGCAAGATGGAACACCAGTGGATATGGTCTTCAACCCATTAGGAGTACCTTCGCGAATGAATGTGGGACAGATATTTGAATGCTCTCTCGGGTTAGCGGGGAACTTGCTGGACAGACATTATAGAATAGCACCCTTTGATGAAAGATATGAGCAAGAAGCTTCGAGAAA
>NW_027182079.1:0-24986 GCF_029961685.1 Aristolochia californica | reverse complement strand
TGTCTTGGACTCTTTAAAATTGGTCGCCAGTAAGCTGAAATTTTTCTCTGATCAATGCAAGACAAGTCCACCACCCATTGGAGTGCAAGCCGGGGTGGTCATACATTCCCTTCACCTCTGATAGTCAGACCCCGGACGCTTGGTACAATATGCTCTAGGTCTACTAACCTAATAAATTGGCACGAGATACGGCTCTCAGATGTTAAAAACTTCTACCATCTAAATATGGTGGGCATTATTTTGTCATGCCAACAAATAGGTCCAAGACGCCGTTGATTTTATTGAACATTCACAATTGAACCCATAGGGGAATAAAAAGGTTGGCTCATAGGGCCGCCAGTGAGTCAAACCACGTGACCCCCCGTAATATTAAATCTCAAGATCATATGATTTTTCGATTTGCCAAGTTGAATTGGATTTCAGAGTAGATAAATCAAAGACTTGACTATTCTGTTCCAACCAAATCCAACCCGGTGAGTCTCTTCGACTGTCCGAGTCGGTTTGCATGCCGAAACATTAAACACGTCCAAAGGTTACGAAAGAGAAATGTTGAGCCATAATTATCTGTCAGTCAGATTTAGACATCTGATTTCGGATATTAAAGAATTTTTAAATACAGACAATGAGCAAAATGACTAATGTTGAGAGGCCTCAAGATAAGGCCAAATACATAGGCCTTGGGATTGCATATCTCCATTCGAGCATTATAATGTTACTTATGGGCTACAAGCTCCTTCAGACATCTGGAGGAGATATAAACTACAACATAAATAAGCACGTTCACTAAAATTTCAACAAGCTTTTGTGGTAACAGCAAAACTCCTCGGATTGATAGTGATACTCTTTGTGCAGTTATCAGTCTTATAGATACCAACCAAGCAATCTGCTAATTCGAACATGTTGTTTCTCAGGCTGCAAGTGACAAAAGCACTTTCAGCATTTATAAATGGCAAACCGTGCATTAGAGGCTCTCAAAGACTGCAGCAGAGAAATTTCTGTTTTCACAGAGGATTATATTTGATTTCATACCTGATGATAATGAACTGAGCGTCTTTTGTCCGGTCTTTCACATAATGACCCACAATGGAAACATTCTTGAAATCTGAGGGATCACACAGAAAATTTGGAATCACAAAAGAAACAGAAGGGAGATTTTCATAGGGAAAGTAGGTCATTTCAACTGACCCAAGTATACGCACCCAAAGCAGCATCAATCTCATCCATAACATAAAGTGGGGTTGGCTTGTAATGATGGAGCGCAAAAACCAGAGCCAAAGAACTGAGTGTCTGAAGGTAATAAAAAAGGTTAAAACAATGTCCTTTTATAAATGGCATACTATAGTCACACACCATGGTGCAAATGTTGATCCAAAGAATAATATTTTAAATTTACTTAAGAATTTCGTAAGTCAATATTTGATTATCTGTGAAAATTAGGAGACAAAATGATAAATACAATAGAACAGCCAATTTAGCTATACACTATCATCTCATATATAGAACATGGGGCCCACATCAAATTTCAGCGATCAGAATTATTCTCTTTTCCTTCAAGATCTCTCTCTATCTCTCTTCCTCCACTTCTCTCTTCTTCCCTTCCCTTTTATTCCAACCCTCTTAACCTCTCATTTTCAACTTTTTCTTTCATTTTTTAGAAAAGATAAGAACCTCTCACAATTAGGGTTTTTATCAATTGGTATTAGAGTAGTCATTCATGTGGACCAATTCCGTCTCAACAATTAACCTAATAGAAATCAGTTCGGCCAGTGTGCAGATCTGATGTTTAAGCAAAGCATTGCCTTCACAAAAACCATATTTCATGTGGCAATATTATACTCGAATAAAACATATGCAAGTCTAGTTTCGGAAAAATCAGACAAACTTCAAGTCAATCAGATCTCCATAAAAAGAGATATATATCTATCAAAGTCGACTAGGATCCTACTGCTGAATAAGTCAATTCAAACAACCAGAAACAATTCAAGGTGAGTACTTATCCCTCAAAGTATACTCCAAATCAAAGATCTTTAAGTCTACTTTCTGGATCAAAACAAATTTTGGTATTCAGAGCTATATTTGGTGGGATATCATCATCAGAAGCCACAAAGGTCAGTCCTGTAGAAACTTTCTTCTTTCTTCCTTATGCCCATTCGACCTAGCCACCATTGCCTTTCCCCTATTACCTAAAAACCCTAAAATTACTTATTTGTCTTACTCCACATGATACATCTTATCCTAGAGTGTCATTAGGTCTACACCCAACTACAAAAAAAATAAAAATAATAATTACCCCCCCCCCCCCCCCTCTATTTTCTCTCTCAATTTTTTCAACCAAACCCACACCCTAGAACTTACTAAATCACATCCCAACCTCTGTAAACACTCTCCCTCTTCTCCAAAATCACATGTACCCAAAAAAAGAAGCATGGTGAGCAAAGGATGCCTGAAACAATAACAACAACATGAGGTTGTTGCTAGTCACAAGTTTGGGCCAAAATATTACTCTTTTGGAAGGACAAATGCAACATCTAATAAGTATGTTTGAATCCCACAAGGAAGCAAGGGTAGTAAAACCTCATTCCCCTCAACCAAATTTGTTGTTGGTAAGTTTTCTTGTTCACCACCACAAGATGTTTCCGAACCAACCACCCCCATCACTATTATCCCCACCAGAATTTTTCTACCAAATATTATCCTACGCACCCTCAAGCCAACTCTCTGCTAAACCAAAATTACTACCCAACACTCCAACCTTATTTTTGTTCCTGCATTTCATCCATTACACCGCTTACTCATTGCATCCTTACTTTTACACCCAACTATGAAAATCTCACCTTATCCATCTACAATTTCACTACACCAATTTAATCATGTTAGAAAATATATCTAGGGCTATTTTGGTCATTTTGCCACATCGGTGGTTAATTTTCTTTATATAATCTTTTTCTGCATGTTAAATTTTTATGTACATAGGATGTGTAGTTAGGGAGATATAAGGAGATTGAGGTTTATTAAGTGTATAGGGGTATTTTTGTAATTTAAAACTCAAAACAATTGGTAAAATACAAGTTCAGGGGTATTTTGGTCATTTCATAAATTTTCAATATTACATTTTTCTCTTATAGTATGGCTATTAGATGGAAAATGTCTTATTTTATCTCTAGTTAAATTTTCATTCAATTTAGACATGTATTTTAGGGGATATGTAAGTTTGAGTATTGAGAGGCATTTTTGTCCTATTGTAAAATTTCACTTAAACCCTGATTATAAAGAAGCAAGAAGGGTCTTTCTGGCTCAGATTCCAAGGCAACAAAACTGCCCCTCTTCTAGAAATCCATTTTCTATTCTATTTTCTCCCCAAATCACCTATTTTTTATGGTATCAGAGCAGGAACGCAAGTCTTGGGCAAGTTTCTTTAGATTTTGTGGATCTTCTCTCCATTTTTAGCAATTTCCTTGAAGATTTTCTCCATATTTCTGGCCTATAGGGTAAAATTTTCATCTTTTTTCCTTTTTCTGCCTATCTTAGCCTTTTGGCTAATGATTACTGTTTCTATTTGACTGAATGTTGGGATTTAGAAGTATTTAATGATCCCAATTTGAGGAAATTTCTCAAATCTGCCTACATCGTCAACCTAATGCTTGCGTCATCATCCAGCCTACATCATCTTGATTTCTTGCAATTAGGTCATTCTTTCATTGATTTATGGTCTCAATTACTGGAATTGATCACTATTGGTTCTAAATTGAATGAATTGGGTGTTGCATTGCCCTACTTGAATTCGGTGTGGGGCCCACATGACTACACAAATATTGAAATTTGGGGAAAGTGCTTCCCTTTGGTTAATTGACGCTCTAGTGTACTGAATTGTAGTGTTTGGTGATATTTAATAGCTGATTCCAACACACGGGTTGTTGTTCAAAGGACCGCTGAGAGCTCAGATGTGAGATTCTCTTAATCTATTCAGATAATTACAATTCAGTTGAATGTGTAAACTAGTCTAGATCAGTTTTGATGTATTTGAGGGCTAGAAGAATGGCAAAATATATAAATGATGATCCCCCGGTACCTGTTATTGAAGATTGGGTGGCAGAAGATAATTTAGTAATGACCTGGTTGGTCACTAGGATGGAATACAAATTTAGTGATCAGATTTTAAGTTGCAATACTGCTAAGAAAATGTGGACTACATTGGCTTCCATTTTGTCTGAAGAAAGTAATTTATCAAGGATCTATGAGTTATATGTGAAGTTCTTTAATATGAAGTGTGGACATAGATCAGTGACAGATTATTTCACTGAGATGAGGGGAGTACTACATGAGATTAGTACATTCCATCCTTTTACTACGAATGTTGCAGTAAGAAAGAAAATCATATTCAAGTAGCCCAGTTTTTGGATGGTTTGGGGCATGAGTATGATGCTATTAGAGCCCAATTGTTGGTTAATGAGGATGTGACCACACTTGAGCAATCTTTTAACAGAGTTCTTCGAGTTGAAGGTGCTATTGTAAATAAGAATGAGCCAGGTAGAGCCCTCTCAAAAGCAGCTACTCTTAACCTTCAATCTTCTACTGGTAAGCCCAACGGTCAGTTTCATGGTGATAATAATAGAGGTAGAGGTCGCTCTTACACAACCCGTGGTCGTGGCCGAAATGATCGGGGGGATCGAAAATGCGTTTATTGTGGTACGACTAATCATATTTTAGAGAAATAATAGGACAAATTTCGTAAACCTACCTGGGCCAATTCTATAGTCACAGATAAGGACGCTTCCCCACACTGGATCGTATGAGGAAATTCAGGGGGAGGGTATAGTTCACACTACTCCACAAATATCCTTAGATTTTTTTTTTTATTTGTACCAAAGTTTCCAATTAATCTTTTGTCTGTGAGTCATATAACTAAATCCTTAAACTGTTCAGTAACCTTTTATCCTACTTCTTGTGTTTTCCAGGACTTGCAAACGAAGAGGATGATTTTCAAACAAAGAATTTGGGCTCTCTCAAGTACTTCCTTGCCGTAGCAAGCGAGGTATTGTTCTTTCTCAGAGAAAATATATATTGGATATGTTACAAGAGTATGGTTTATTAGGTGCTAGGGTTTAGAGTTTACATAAGGAGGTACCACCTTCCCTTGCATAACTGCATCCCTAATAGTATGGCTATTAGATAGAGAATGTCTTATTTTATCTCTAGTTAAATTTTCATTCAATTTAGACATTTATTTTAGGAGATATGTAATTTTGAATATTGAGGGGCATTTTTGTCCTATTGTAAAATTTTACTTAAACCCTGATTATAAAGCAGGAAGGGCCTTTCTGGCTAGAATTCCAAGGCAGTAAAGCTGCCTCTCTACCAAAAATCCATTTTCTCTTCTATTTTCTCTCCAAATCACCTATTTTTCAACACTTTTTTAAGAAATCTGGAAATTCATGCACAGTTCCCAACAAAGCATTTTCAGGCTCTTCAAAAAATTCTTCTTCTCCTTTCTCCTTTTCTCTTAATTTTCCCTTCCTTCACCCAAATTTTGATTTCTACAAATCAATTCCAAACACCACCCACATACTCCACCACTACCCACCTTGATGCCACAATATCCCAAACCTATCCGCAACATCAAAATACTTACTTCCACTTTCACTCCCAATTCAACCCACCTCTAAACCAACTCACAAATCCAATCATCCACACTACATGTCAAAAAAAAAAAATATATATATATATATATAACCCTTACTATTTCCCTCCTCACTGTAACTCATATAAATCACCAATATTCTATCTACATACAACTCATCCAACTCCCTCATATTCTCCATCCATCTCAATCGCTCTCTCCTCCCCAAACAAATCCTCTCCACCTCCACCACTACAACCATGAAACAAACCACCAAACTATGCACCACCAAGCTACTCTTTTGGATACCCACCCCAATGATGATCCCCACCTTATTCCTTCCAAGAACCACACCACACGTTACCTTCTTATTTCCAAACTCAACCCTAAACTACCCCAACCAATCAAACCTCACTCATATCAACAGCCAAACCCTCACCCTCATGCACCACTTATTTATCACCCATTATCACATTCAACACAACCACCCACTATTGTCCAAGACCAAAATGTTGTCACTCTAAAAGAAGTTTGGTTGCACCAAGATTTGACTCCAAGCTCAACAAGCACCAATTCAGCATACCACAAGAGCATAAACAAAATGAGCTTAACAAGAAATTTGCAACGTGAGAGATTGAAGATAAGTTCTTACAATGCTTTCATAGTACATCAACCTTGAGGGCAAAGTTGATCTTCCAAGAAGGGTAGAATGATAAAACCCAAATTTATGTAAAAACACACATATACCAATCTAGGGAATAGGTACAAATTGTAATTTGGGGGGTATTTATTCTTACAAAATCTAAGGGGTGCCACTTCAAGGGTAAAAGTGATAAATTGATTTTGTTTTCCAAAAAATCAAGGGTACACTATGGACACGAGAAGATGAATTCCTTCTATGATTCCTCGACTTTCAACCTTGAGGACAAAGTTGATATTCAAGAGGGGTGGAATGATAGAGACCCAAAATTACCTCCAACGAATAAGAAGAAATAAAATAGAAATTAGCACCACCCAAAAATTAGAAAGTGGTGCCACTTCCTAGAAAATAGGAGCTTAAGGATGAAAAGGTAAATTTACCCGTCAAGGGGCTGGACAAAGCCAGAGTCAAACTTGCCTCTCTCAAAGAAGATGGAATCTTGTTGAAATACAAAGAATTTTTCCTTTGACTGATGTAATCTTTTAAATTCCTAGAATCTCTCTTAGATTGATATAATATTTCAATCTCCTAGGATCTCTCCTTAAATTAGGGAATCCTAATTGATTAAGGAGTTTCCATAGGAAAAAGTATAAATAGGGTTGTTGGCTGAAGGAAAAATCAGTCAAACCTTTTCCAAATCTCTCGTTCCCCTCTCAAATTCATGCCTAGCACCTCCCCCTTATTTCTCCTCTCTTCTTCTATCTTTTCCTTCAAGATCTCTCTATATCTTCCTCTCTCCCTCTACTTTACTACCCTCTTCTTCCCTTTTCTATTATTCCAACCCTCTTAACCTCTCATTTTTTAACTCTTCCTTTCACTTTTAGAAAAGATAGGAACCTCTCACAATTAAGGTTCTTATCTGCAGTTCACCAACTAAGTCTTAGATATAGTATCTGATTTGCCAAAATCTGATCGCACCAGCCACAGGACACTAGAAACAGAAAGCTTATCTGTTATTTGGTCAAAAGCAGATTTAAATCATGAAAATTGAAAATTTAATTTAACCCACGCATACACTATTTAAAATACCACAGATGCCTCAATTTAAGAACTAAATCCTTTGATTTCATTAATTTACTCCTTTGATCTCAGCACTTTAGCATATATTTATGGTTGTAACAAAAACAATTTACTGGCTTGAATTTGCTTTCAAGACCACTTTTTTGGTTACCAACTTACATTTTATTATAGTCGTTGATGTGAGCCCATTACATAAAAATTTCAAATGTCTCTTACAAAACTTTGAATCATCAAATTAGAAATAGATGTAAGAATATTAATAGCTTGAATTATCTTGAAAATATCCTTTGAATAGTTTCATGATGTTTTGAACTCTTGTATATAGGGGTGGGCACAAGTCATGTTGGGTTTGGGTTTTTAAAACCTGAACCTGACCCTCAAAACCCTACCACGTAAAAAAGCTGAACAGCCCCCATTCCCTCAACCTTGACCCCTACCTGACATCCATCCCCGCAAACCTGTCACTTTATCTCCAACCCATCTCCGCTTCAGCCATTGGCTCAATCTACCATTCATTTAATATTATAAAAATTCTAAAAATAACCTATATAAAAATTAATGTCCTACATAACAATAATAAAAGTTATTGTATTGTATAAAAAAGAATTAAGAAAATTCCTCAAAAATCTCTTTTTATTTTTAAATACATAAAATTGTAATTTTAGAAAAAGATATATAAGTTAATTAGGTCAAGTTAGGGTCATAATCAAGCCAGGTTCATGTCAAGTTTGGTAGCCCTGCAGTGTGAGAAAGAAAACCTCAACCTAGGTTTTTGGGTCAGCTTCCCCGCTTAACCTGACCCAATACCACCTTTACTTGTCTCAAAGGATATGAATTAGTGAAGGAATAAGCTTATTGCAAGAAACCTTTTTCTCTTGGTCTATTCAAGCACTAAAATTCCTGCTAGCATTTTAAAATAAACAAACTACTACGTAATAATAAATGTCTAATATGGACCTCACAATCAAGCACAGACCGCATTAAATTTTGGGATTAGTTTGTCTTGGATCAAGTCAGACCCCCTAACTTGAATCTGGCCAAATCTGAGCAGGTCATTGTTTTGATATGCACAACCATGCCAGATAAGACTGGTTCCCATTGAACCGAATAGTCACATCCAGTCTAGTTTTCATGATACTGATCTCAGAACAAAATGAGTATAACCAGAAAATTGGAAACAGCTAAATGCATAAGACTTCATCTTTTACAAAGTATTATTGGACTCACCTTCTCACCACCAGATAAGTTTGCAATATTCTTCCAACTCTTCTTTGGGGGTCGGACACTGAAAACCACACCCTCAGAGAAAGGATCCAAGGAGTCTACCAACTCTAGTTCTGCATCTCCTCCAAGTGTGATCATCTGTATCACAAATAACTATAATTCAGCAACAGATTCATAAGCTTTCACTTTTCATTAGACATATACCACAATATAGTTATGCTTCCCTGCTGTAAATCCACTGCAGTAGAAGTCATTAGTTTAGAGCCAAATGAGACTGATATTTCTCATATTCAATGGCTTTATACAGACCCCTTATCTTCCCGTCAGGAAAAAATTGCACAAGTCTTTAAGGATAAAGTTTCCAACATGTTTACCAACACAAAAGGGGGCTGAACTCTATACCTGAATATTTTATTGATCAGGAACTTTTGTTCAGAACACTTCACAAGGTCATGGACCGGAACAAATTCATGAACTTGAAGTAAGCAAGATGCACATGGCTCCAAGGGCATCATTAGGTAAATAACTTGCAGTTGTTATGTTTTACTTTAGGCTCTCAAGTTCTTTCATATGCATAACTGAGAATCACATGCCTGGAATGACTATCTCACTGAAAATGACTTTCAAGAATTCCCAACCCCAAAAAAACGATAACATGAAAATGGAAGCAATTTACAGGGTTAAGCAGCAGAGGAAATTTATACCAACAAGTAGGTTCAAACCTGATACATTTCCTTCAACTTGAGAGAGATTGTGTTAAACCCTGCCATGAATTCGTCCAACCTGACAGACATCCAATTACATTGCATAAGAACCAGTTTAATTCTTTTAGACCAGTAGGTAGACATTTGATACATTGTGCAACCATCTCACACAGCTGGCACATGAAAGTGGATCTGACTGAAAGTAAAACTAAGAAAAAATCATATTGTAACAAAGAGTCAGCACCAAGTTTGACATATCTCTGAGTTTATCAGAAGCTTGGTCAGTTAGCTTTTGACAAGGAGCCATGTACCTTTTCTTTCTCAGTTCATCATATTGTCTCTTTATGTTATCACGCTCTTCAGTCACAGCATTTAATTCTTCTACACGGGAATTATACAAGGAAGCTTTTGTCCGATATCTAAATTTTAATAAAATAAAGATAGAGAGAAGAATCAAAGTTAGAAATAAAATGCATCAAATCACAGATAATGAAAATACTTAGATATGTTTACTCTGATATTGAATCCAAGTTAGGGTTCAAGTCTTTTAGTTGACTTTCAAGCAATGCCACCATTTCAAGTGCTCTCTTCAGATCACAGGCTTCCCTTAATGTCTCATCCATGAGAATTGCTTGCAGCTTTTCAGTATCAATCCCATCTTTATGGATTCTGAAGAAAACAGAGGAGTTATTTTCCATTTAAAAAATCAGCTCATTGAACCTGAAATAATACAATTGTAGAGCATACTGTTCAATGTGGTTTTCAATCCCCTTCTTTAACTCATTGAGCCTTTTATTGTATCCCTTTATCTTCACTTCCTTTTCTTCACAAAACTTCTTTGCATCTTTCAATTTGTATTCAACATCAACCTGCCACACTCATCCATTTTTATTGTCTTAAGAGGAAAGTCTTCAAAACTCAACAAGAAGCAGTTACTGAAAACTGAGTGAAATTTTATTACTTCAGCAGCTCGTGACTCATCCACAATTTTCTTGAGCTTATTGTACTCTGTCTTGGCTTCATCTAGCACATCCCTATGTTTATCAAGAAGCTGATACATAAAGGAAAAAAAATAAGTAACTTGAGAGAACTTGGTAAGACAGGTAGTCATGACTGAGTGATCACCCTCATGAAATGTTACCTCTTGTGTTTTTTTGTAATTTTCTTGAACTATAAATGCTTTCTCTTCAATTTGTTTAAAAGCTGCTAACATCTTCTCCTTCTCCTCAACTAATCTATCCCTTTCCTTTTTTGATTCTTCAATCCCCTTCATTAACTTCTTCACCATTTTTTCACCTGTGACTATCTGTACTTTATGACGATTGATTTCAGAGTTGTTCCTGTCAATCTCCTGTCAACAGAAAGAGAGTGTGTGTGTGAGAAAGAGACAGAGATGTATTAAAATCAGTTAAGTTCTAACTCTTGAGCAGTGAACAGAAAGTGCTTACAGATTGAATCTTATCAACTTTGGATTTTTGATTCTTCAGCCTGTCGCCTCCTGCATTCTCTATTTTGGTTTGAAGCTCTGCCGCCTGAAAGAACAAACAGGAATCAGAAATTACCTTATTGAGTTCATCCACTATAACCAGGGAAAAAAGGAAAGGAATTTTGCAGATGGTTCAAGAGTTATTCTCCAGAAGAGAATAAAAGAATTAATTCTTCTTCTTCTTCTTCTTCTTCTTCTTCTTCTTCTTCTTCTTCTTCTTTTTGTTCTTGTTCTTGTTCTTGTTCTTGTTCTTATTCTTTAATGAATTATTCTTTTTGAGTAAAGTGAGAAAATCTGGATTTACCTTGGGAATCTGGGTAGTTTTATGTCAATTACAATCCTTATTGTTAGACTTTAGGGTTTAGGGTTTATGTTTCAAGTCTAGTAGAATTCTTCTTGTTCTTCTTCTTGTTCTTTGTTGGAAGATATGATATAATTAGGGTGTCATTGATGTAATTAGTTTATGTTTCTTGTCTCTTCTTCACTCTTACTAGGGTGAAGGGCATAATTGTAATATTGTACTGTTATCAGTTATAAATAGAACTTAAGGGGAAGGGTTTAAACACAAGTCCATAACCTCATTCGTTCTCCCCTTTTCTCCCCAATGTGTGTTCTTCTTCTTTCTCCATGAGGTAATCTATGGAGTCCTGAAAAGCAACATTCTTGGGTTTATTAGCTAGAAAGAGGGTTCCTAACTTTGCTAGTCGTTTTGGGATGGCCTTAGACCCAGCTTCTAAAACATTTTTTAAAAAAGTTGTGATTAGTTAATAGAGAAACATACAACAAGAGGAATGAGAGAGGAAATACCTCAAGCTCCAAGGGGAATAGAATCCTCAACTAAAATACAAGGTCTACAAATACCTGATTTAGCTCATTCATCCATAACATGATGAGCTAATCTAAAGATATGAACCAAGAAACCGAGACATCTGAACTCAAATAGACAATCACATCGTGATAATGTCGAAGATGCCAATCAAAAGTAGACGAACCAGAAAGTTAAGAGATGACTACATGAGAATCTCCTTCAATCATGAGGGGGCAGAAAAATGCTGAATATAAATCTGAATTCCTTTTTAAAAAGGGCTTGGATCACAGTTTGATCCACATCACACCTAACAATAAAGCTCGACAAAGCAAATCACCATTGTGATCCTCGATCACCCCACCTATAACAGCTGGATCAGGTTATTTGATGAACTCTTATTAAAGAAAAATCTTAAGATAATACACTTGAGGGGGAAAGCAATTGGCCATAAGAGGAGACTAATCTTGAAATCTTACATAAATAGTCCAGTTTTTTCTAATAACTAAAGTAAGAAAAGAGTAAAGGAAAAAAATAAGAAGAACACCCCAAAAGCATGGGCCCAGTAGAGAATCAAACGAATTGGTCTCTTAATAATGTCTCCCATAGAATGCTTCTGAGTTCCTTTCCTTCCATAAATTCCAAAGAACTGCAGCAATTAATATAGTGCCAAAATTTCTTTCCTTCTCTTGAGAAGGGCCCTTGAGACACAAAATCCACAACAGATTTTGGAAAACAGGTAGAAACTACAAACTTCTTTAAGATGAAACTCCAAACCTACAAACCGAAAGAATAGTATGATTGGCACATTCCTCTACCACATACATTGCATAAGCTGTTAATCATTACTTGACGGCCCATATGCTGCTGTACAAGTAAAGTGAATTACCTAGGGGAAGCCTCTTTAACTTTCAAACACAAGAAATCAGAGAATGATTGCTAATCTGAGAGAAGATAACCAAGTGATTATAGAAAGAAGGAATTGTAAACAAGCCTGAATTCTCCAAGTTCCCAATGGGAATGCTTAGACCAAAACTTTTACTAAAACAAAATTAAGGAGCTGAAGTATCTGCCCAAATTCTGAAATTTCAGCATCTAAAAGAGGTTTGCAGAAGTTTAAGCACTATTCCCTTGCTGCTGAGCTTCAAAAATAGAGTCAACAACCATGACATTCTTATCCCTTGCCAAATTTAGAAGTCTTGGATATCCAGAGTCAAGAGACTTTAGTACCAAGGATCCCTCCAAAAACTAACCAATAGACCATTTTGAACATAGAATCTTATATGCAGTAATGTTACGGCAGGTGCCTCGAGCAAGACATTTTGGATATTAGGGAACCACAGACGTCTCAGAATTCCAGGATGTCCACTACTGTAATGGACTGTGTATATCAGAGAATAAAATAGAAGAAAAATAATCAAGCAGCCAATCTGAATTCTGAGTAAAACCCATCCTGCTCATTATTTCAAAAGAGGCCTGTGGCACACAGCTTTCCCTTTTTAGATTTTATGGGCCACCATGTATGAAACAATGTTTGGTCTTTTTAATTAGTATACTGTTTGTAGAAGGCTTCTTTCTTCAAAAATCAATATAAGAGACAGATACCAAATCCACAGATCTAAGCTTTAATTTACTGATCAGAAAATGAAAATCTCTTCGCATAATTGGATAATAGAAATTTGATTAATCTTCTCTATTGTGAAAGCATTGAAGAATCTAACAAGGATATAAATCCCGGTGAATGGTTAAACCAGATCCAATGAATCCAGCCCTGTTACATATTCATCAGAACAAAACCATCAAGGTTCCAAATGAGAAATGTTTACAAATTCAGTAGCAGCTACCTTTTCTTGAAGTTCCTTGGAGCCTTTAGTGAGGCTCTTAAGATCCTTTTGTTCAGATGATATAATTTTGTCCAGCTCCTCTAGCCTGTTTAGCTCCTCCTTCTTAGGCTGGGATGCTGCCTTTAGATTATCAAGCTGCTTCTCTATGTAAGTGTACTGTGCATTTAAGCTGTCAATCTGACAAAAAGAAACACAATGGGATTGGAATATAGACCTCAAAAATACTTTATAACATACGAAAAAGAGAACCCTGTTCACATCCGGGATACCTCCTTCTGACTTTTGGCCAACTCCATTTCAAGATGGGACACAGCCCTTTCTGCTGCAGTATAACACTTTACAGCATCACCAATTCTCTGGCGTAATGCCTCAAGTTGTTCAACTAGTTGACCAAGCTCTTCCTCAGCACTGGCAACAGCCTCACCTGAGACACTAACTCGGATAGATGTGCCCATTCTTCCACCACGTGGTTTGCCCCCACCACCACTCATCGTCCCGGATTTTTCAAAGAGTGCACCATCCAATGTTACTACACGCCTGAAATCCTTGTGTCCACCATATGCAATCCTGGAGGCCTACATTACAAAACCAACAAGATTAGAAATACAAAAGGTACATAATGTCAAGAAGAAATTTTCGCCTCCTCAAAAAATAAATGTTTGAAATTGAAAATAGAAGCTTCATTGTACTTGAATGCACTTATGACCATAGATGAAGTGAAGTATCAATCTGTGTAGTATTAGCAAAACAGAGTAGCATACTAACATATTTTAGTTATTCTTAGCCAGTAACATGTCTACATTATTTAAAGCAACAATGCCACACTGGACCTAACAATTAAGCCCATGGGCTTGCCTTGACTTGAGGAAAAGATGTGAATATGACAAATCTGATCATAGTTTGTGTTAATGGGAGTAGTCAAACATAGGGTAACTTCCCGAAAAATTATGTGGTCGTTAGTTGGGATAAATCTTCGTAACTTTGGTTAATCTTTTTGGGATGGACCTGAACCTAGCTTTAACATGGTATCACAGCAAAGAGTCTCTTATATTGGTCCTCACCTTGTTTGTATTGTCCATATCTCAAGCTTATTATCCCTTTGTTTAGGTCCAGACATGAAGGAGAGCATCAGAGGGAATAATCCCAAACAGTTAATGCCAAGAAAAGTCCCTTGGTTATTAGTTAAGGAAAAGGTCTTCAACCTTTTGCTAGTCATTTAAGTCTATCGCAGGTTACACTGCAAGGATTCATGTTCCCAAGTACAGGTGAAGATATCTAGACATCTTCCATGGGCGGTAAGCATGTGATGTCTATGGCCTACAAAAATTAAAATTTCTAAAAGGAACCTGTTTCCTTCCAAAGAACTTGAAAGATGAAGAAAATATGGAGAATAAATGAACACATACTTGGTCAAGGTCCTTAGCAACAATTGTGTTCTGCAACAAAGCAAAAAAGGCCAACTTCATCCTTCCATCAGCAACAGTAATAAGATCAAAAAGTCGGGGTGCTCCTTCAGGGGTTTTAACTTTCTCCTTCAACCTTTGCAGATGATGTACTTGCTTCTCCTGCAAAACAAAGAGTTCATTGCTAAGCCCAAAATTGATTGCACCTGGTAATAAAGCCTTACATAAACATTTTATTGTCAAAAAGTTCCATTTTTGGCAATTGAAAAAAATTATAGCTAATAAATTTGATAGAAATTTAGCCAGAACAATCACACAAAAATGATACACAAGCTTCACAAGAACAAGTCTAAAGTTTACTCACAAAAATGAATCGAATGAATTCAGATAATTTGCTGAAGGCAAAAGAAGAAGAAGGAACAGCATTAATGTTAAATACATAGACTTATCTACTAACAGCTATAATTGAAAGCATAGTCATAAAATAATTTACAATTACAGCTAATTATAAGAAAAAAAATGAAAATTCAGTGGCAAATTAAATATAGTATCCACATGACAGTTTGAACCAAGAATTAAAAGCAGAACACTACATTTAGGAAAATCGTGCATTCTACAGGAAATTATATGTTAAACCTAGAAAAATTTCAAGCAGTATTTACCAGTATCAAGAAAGTTGCAACACCTAAGTCCTTTCTTCGAAGTAGCTCAACACATGCTTGGGCAGCAGTAGTAGTTTCAACCACAATATAATCAAGACCAGGACAAGCCATGGATATAGCAACATCATACTTTGCTGCAGAAAGAGCAAACTGCATCTAAGCAAAGAACAAAATAAAGCCCTTCCTAATATAGTCTCCCTATCAGATCAAAACCTATAAAACCTCTATAATGAACAGATAAGATTATAATAAGGAATTGCAATAAACCTTAATGCAAAAAAGAGCATATTCTTGTGCATGTACATAACCAAATGCATTTAATGAATATTTGAATGAATCACCACTTTTCCTTCTCAGATCACTCTAATTCAATCATCTTCTGATGTTTCCATGTAATGTACATTTGAGTGAGCAGAAGTGCTGCTGTTGAAAGAGATAACTATTTAGATAAAGATTCAAGCTTATTATAAAGCTTTGATCAAGAACAGTGTTGTTCAAACTGGACCAGACCGACCAGTTGAACCAGCCTCAACCAGAACCAACTGCTCAATCAGTTCTGAAAATGAAAAGGCCGGGCCTTTAAAAAAAAGGCTGACTGAATGACATAGCACAGTGGTTTGAATTCAAGGAATAATTAAGTAGAATGCTTCTTCTAGAATGTGGATAACCTGGAGTTCAGTAAACAAGGTAAAATTACAATCTAAAGTTAAATTTAATTGAAGCTATGTATTAAAAACTAATCCATGATTGACCTGGTACGATGGCTGAAAACACTTCAACTGGTTAACCTAATGGTGCAATTTGTCTGTGTATGGTCATAATACACAATTGCATTTAATGTGCATTAAAATATAGGTGAACAAAAATATGATATAAAAAAAATAACAAGTGTACCAGTGATATATAACCCAGACCAGACCAATTGATTGAACCCAATTCAACTGGACTCAATCACTTGTCAGGGTCTTATGTTATCACAGAAACAGGGGAGTCTGAAACCCAGCTGACCCAGCCAGCTTAAGCAATTAGACCACTAAACCATTCGATCTGATGGATTAGCCAAACCAGAGGGCGAAATAAGAGATTGATACCACAAGGGCTTTTCTCTTTTCCTACGGTCCTCTTTCTCATTCTACTTTGATTCTCACCTCTAGATATTGAAACCCTAGGCAATGGAAGAAAAGATTTCACCTATGGTTCCATGGAACGGTGATGTTTGGTGGCCAGTGATCAATTCCTATGCATTGGTAAGTGAATTTCCTCTTTTTTATTCTCTAAAGATGGCTATTTTCATCAATATTTCATTTTATGCTTATCTTTTGCATTTGGTGATCATAGAAAAGTTTCATCGACAATTGGAGAGATAATAGACTTTAAAAGCCCAAAAAGGAAATGAATTGCAGGCTTTCTGCAAGAGGTTGTTTCAAGGAAAGAACAGTATTGGTTTGATATATCCTTACATCTTTGTGTCCGGATTTGCAAGTTGCTTCACAAGGGAATGGTTTCTTATGAAGATAAACTCTTTCGTGTAAATTTAAGACAACTGAAATAACAATAATGCCAACCATCACAAACATGACAGAGATGGATCATAAAACAATTGCAGATGGTGGAAAATTATTTGGAGCTTCATTCTTCAGTTTAGTTAATGAAATGGTTAATAGTATGGCAGATTTGGGAATGACTGTTTTGGGACTTCCAAATTTTTATGAACAAAGGATTTTTTTATCTACCAATTTGGATTTCAAACTGGCATTTGGGTGGCTCTTATTATGCAATAGGTCATGCTCTTTTTTTATGCATTTACAATGCTTATATCAACTTTTTCAGATTTTAAAATATTTTTTTACTTTTTTAACAGTTTTAAATTTTTAAAATATAAAAAAAACATTTTAAGACATTTTTCTGGTTCAATCAATGGTAAAACCCAATTAAAGAGGGTTGGAGCATATCCAGTCGCCTTGCCTAGGTCAGTTTTTGTAACATTGATTTGTACACTTAATACTATTACCTTTTAGTTGTAAAACATAAAAAGTAAAAGGTAGAAAATGGAGCAACTTTTAGCAGGACTTCAATCATTCTTCTTCCCACTTGAGCAAGGAATCTCCACTCCCCCCACCCCCACGCACAGCACATGCGTGATAAAACCACCTTGAGGAAGTTCTATCTCCTTCAGCCAAATGTAAAAAAAAAAGAATAGAGAAAGGTGAGGTAAAAAGAGGCTAGAAAATTAAGTTAAGCTAAGTTAGCAGGGTAGAGAAAGTAAGAGAAGGGATAGAGGAAGGAGGAAGAGAGAATCCGTGGAGGAGAAAGGAAGATGGACAAGAATTAGAGCTGAGAGCTCATGTGGGAAAGAGGGAGTTTGAGAGAAGGGCAAGAGCAAGGAGCTCAAGTGGAGAGGGAGAAGAGAGGGGAGCAAATTCTTGAAAGGGATAGTGAGAGAAAGAGTAAGGGATTTGAATAATGTTTGACTCTGGCTGATTTGCTCCAACCCAACCACCTCTATTTTTTTATATTTTTTCTTTTATATCAATTAGAAAACTTTTACTTCAATTAGGATTTCCAATAACATAAATAAGGAAATCAAATATTACATGATTTTCGGAAATTGTTTTTTAACTAAGGTCCTATCTCTAGAAAATTCAGCAAGAATAGGAAATTAAAGATTTAATAACTACTTTGACTAGCCTTTGAGTACTCAAGAAAGCATGCAAAATCCACCCTCAAGTTGTCGTCCCTTGAAAGAATTCCAAAACTGCCCTTAGGTTGTGTCCTCTTCCTTCTGCATGCTTAGCGCCCCATCTCTCATCCATTTTCTAATTTTGAATCCCTAAGCTCCCCCTTGCATGGCCCATGATAGTGTTGTAAAAAAATTAAGGATTCTATCAATGTGCAATCTCATTCTTTTTATTCTTTCTAAAAAAAAGAATAATTTGATGAGTATAACATTCCTTTTCCTTCTAAAGTCAATCAAATTTCTTGATGAACACGGAAAACTCAAAGAAACTAAGATAAACTCATAAAATTTATCCTTATATGTCAAGTAGAGGCATACAAGGGCCTTAAATTTGTTGGGAAAAGAACATATATCATTTGAACATAAACTATTCAAAATCCAAGAAAGATTTATTTCCATGCAGTACATAACCTTTTCAGATCAATAATGTTGACCCTAGTATAAAAACTTGGGCGAGTTTATCCACTTGAAGCTTAAGCTTTTAATGTGACGTTTTTTCTTACGTTAATAGATTGGGTTTAATGGGCTTCTATTAGTTGTTGAGCCTCCGTCCTGTTAAATTGTGAAGCCTAATTAACACCTTACACAGAGTCAGCACACGGATAGACCTTCACTGTAAGGTCGCAGTGGGGGTTGGAAGGGGGGTGGGGAGCCCTCGAAAGGTCCATGATATATTGATTGTTGTTTCATTAAGGGGAGTTTGGGGATTTCACACTTGTATTACGGTTGCCCTAGCTTTCTTTTTATATTTGGGGGCGTCGTTGTTAGGGTTATCATCGAGAGGGATAATCAGTTACAACTGAGAGAGGTTAGAGAAAAACACTTGAAGTTGTGTGTGATTTCTCTTGTATACTTCATCATCATAGTGAATAATTGTACCGATGGAAGACAAGGCGTAGTTTCACCTTGAGACGAACCTGTATAAATCTTGTATTTTTCATGCTTGATTATTTCTTCTTCTACGATTATTATTGCTCTCGTTAGTATTGAATTATGGTGTCTAATTCCTAACCCACCCAAGATCATTCACCTATTTGAAACCACAAAGAAGGTCCACACATGAGTGGAAGAGTTGGACCTATTAGAAGGACTTGACTTAGGCCTCTCTCCTCAAAGGTTAAGATTTTGAGTTTGGATGTATTTCTTCAAATAGCACATGCTTGAATGACTCAATACAAACCCTTTTTCCAAGGATAAAGTTCATCTTTGCCTATCATGTAGAGAGGCAAGAAGTTTTGCCAGTTCAAATGTATCAATCATGACATTCTCAAATAAAAAATTAATTAAACATAAGAAACAACAACTCACCATCAATTGCACCTAAATCCCCCAATCTTCCATGAATCCCTTCTATCTGCTTCATTTCTTTGGCCTGTGATAAGGCTTTCAAAACAGATCCTTGACTCTTTTCTGACTCCGAAGCTGACAAAAGCTCAGTAAGTTTTTGTCTAGCAGCTTGTTCAAGAGGTATGAGTGAGTCTTGCTTGTTGATACATTCCTACCAAAGAATATGCATTCAATTTAAAGTCACAAATGGAAATAAAACATTTAAAAAGGAATGAGGCAAAAACAGAAATGTATACTTGTTCCACTTTATGAGCTTCCAGTGCTTCTTTTCGATTTCTATCCAATTCAGCATTAAGCTTCTTCATGTCAGCAGCCTTTGCTTTAATTTTCTCTGTTATGTCATTCATCTGGCACTGAGCATCCTCAAATGCTACTTGACCCGCATGATGCTGAAAGTTCAAGTAATGCAGTTCAATAAGGCATGTCAAACAAATCAAAAGAAACATACTCACTGAACTTGACACACTGAATAGAAAAAACTGTGCAGTGGTTTCAGTTTACAACATAAGAGTTCAGCAAGATGGCATTCTCATGAATAGAAAAAAAATGATTCAGCAAAAAAATCACATTGCACGTTGTTGAACCAGGACCTAATCATGCACCTTATTGGGATATAGGATGGTTGAATAATAGTACATATGTTTGATGGACATTAGTATAACAAGTTCCTTGACAAGATTCTATATATTAGAAGATGAGTCCTTAAGCTAGTTTAGTCACCAGTTGCCCAAATCATTTATCAACAAAATGATCTGGACATTGATAATTCAATATTATTTGTATCTTGTTCAAAAGAGAACAATGATTTAGTTTTAAGCTCAACAGCAAGATTAGTCAAATTATGTTTTCAGCTATTTTTGCATTTCCATTTTTACCCTCAAGTGATGCTTTGTAGCTTACTATCATCATGAATATTACAAATAAAGAGGGAGGTCAAGTTATTCATCTCGACCTTATCTCCCTATTCTCTCTCACATTCTCTCTCATACTCTCTCAATCTCTCTCATTTATTCTTCTCTTTCCCTCAAATTTTCTTTCCTTTCTTCTATATACCAATTTCAGAACCTAACAGCTCTATTTTCCACAGACCTGTCTTTCTTCTCTTTTACTTGTCTTAAAACATGAAGACCTAAGATATTAAATCAATGAAATCAATAAATCTTAACCTGATTACAGATAATGCCGTAGCCATTTTTTTGTCATCTTGAGATAATTTACTACCCAGATCCCAGCACACTGAATGCAATGGTTGCAGATAAGGACGAAATAAATAAACAGGTCCTGAATCATTAGGCCATTATACTTTGCATAACAAAATAAAGATACATCCATACCTTTTCCTTGAAGAGCTTCTTTTCTGTACATGCAACATCATGTTTCCCTTGATGCTCAATTAGTTGTTTTTCCCAAGGCTCTAGCTCCACACGAACCGCTATTAACTCAGAACGGTATCTCTCTGTTTCACCTGAATTACAAATGCACGCAGGTCAAAATTCAAATGCAGACTTAGGTAAGATTTTTTTCTTTTTTTGCATAACTAAAGCATAAGCATAGAAACTAAGCTTTTACGTATATCTTGAACCAGCATGTTTAATGCAGACAGTGACGGCATAAAGAAATATTACTGTTAAGAACTCCATTTCAAATTACATGTTATTAGACACCAAAGAACATGCTAATTTAGTTTGTAGTCAAACCAAAAGGATCAAAAAGGACTAACAGAGTAATATTGGTTTCACATAAGCAACAGCAATAGTATGGTCCAAATTTCTACTTTATATGATTGATCAAGTTTGACTATACTATCAATTAAGATACAGGAACGAACCTTTTGCAAACTCCATTACTTCCTCAAGGACTTTTTCTTCATCCATTAGAAGTTGCTGCAATTTGGGTATATCATTTTCTAGCGTAGGTATGAGTTCAGCTGATTTCTCGTTCTGCTTTTTAGTTTCTTCGATCTTAGCTGAATCCTGCAAAACAAAACAGTATAAATAGGTGTGGACTGTTTCACCATGAAAAGAAAATTTGTATACGTACTTTTTCAAGCTTGTCCTCTAACTTCTTGATCTTTTGCTTCAGGTACTTCAAATCCTCCCGATATTTTACATCCTGCCTTTCAAAATCTTTAAATTCCTCCTTGCAAGTTCGAAGATTACCATCAAGTTCCTGTGTATTGCACCCAGAGAAGGCCAGTCAGACTCAACAACATCTCAACACTATCACTTCTTAAGATAAAAAAGACAGTCAAAAGTATAACATAACACAAAAAGAAACTGATAAATTCAAAACCTAAACAGCAAGAATAAACCATAAAACCAGCAGATGAAGGTGTTAGTAGGAATAATCCGACATAGATAAATATTGAGAAAAATCATTGTGATTTATAGGGTAGAGCAATCTTCTTAAGTAGCTAGTTATTTCAGGCTAGAACCGGGTTTAATCTTAACATGGCATTAAAGCAGAGTATCTGCCTGGACCTATGCCCACTTTGTGCCCCATTGAATTTGCATTCCATCTTTGTTGTTCATGTCTCAAGTCACTATCCATATGTGTACGCCTTGATATCAGGGGAGTGTTGATGGGAATAATTCCACATGTAAATATAAAGAAAAATCATTGGTTAATAAGGTTGAACAGTAAGCTTGCTAAATGGCTAGTCATTTTGGAAACTAAACTCAATTTTAACAAAAAGAAAATCATTTAACTAAAAATCCACAAAATCATACAATGATCATTCCCTCAAAGGTCACATCCTTCTTAATATAAGATCTTGGGGTTAAACTCGCAATATCAAGGTCTTCATGGGTGCACAGCTTCGAACTGCAAACAAATAAATAAATAACCACAAGAAGAGATAAATCATATAAATATACATACTAGCACTAGGTTACCAGAAAAAATATGTAAGTACACCAGTCAAAGACAAGCAGAATAAGACTTTCAGAAGTGTATCTCATTGTTCAACCACTAGGAAAACAACGTCCACTTTTAATCATTGAGCAAGATCAACATACAAGGAGCACTCCCCCACTTGTCCTACTAATACTTTCATCTTTTCAACAAGTTGTCCAACTAGGATATTAGAGACAATAATTTAGAATGTGAAGAGATATCCTAAATATAGAGTAAAGCTAAACACGCACCTGTTGTCTTTTCAAATACTTGTTATATACTACTTCAAGATCCTTCAATTTACTTGAAGTTTGACAAATCTTCTCCCTGAAATGTGCAAAGAAATTTAGGCTTTTCTAAACTGAAAAGAGTGCACCCAGGACAGCTTCTTTTTCTTAATTCACCTTTCATCCTTAAGATTTACTTCCAAGCTGGACAAAGTATCTTGCAGTTCAGATAGATGGGAAGCAGCATCATCAGAAGCCAATTTCGTTGATTGTTCTTGCCATTTTAAGAGCGATAGCTCCTTCAGCATGTAGGCCTCTGCCTCATTCTTTACATTCTGCATAACAGGAAGATGTTAACCTCTGCTTATTAACTTTCAAAGAACCAAAATAAAATTACAGACCACATACTTCCAAATTGTCTCTCTCTTTTTCCGCTAGTTTAAGCATTTGTACAGCGCTAGATCTTTTCTCATTAAGGGACTCTAGCCTACATATCAAAGAAGCAAGTCAATCAACCACTTTCACTTTATTTTCCAGAAGAACATGAAAAATTTGATATAGAAGGATGCTCGAAAAGTGCAAATTTGGAAGAAGATAGTCCCCAAAAGCAACCTGCCAAAAACTTTGGCAGAAGAACTCAGCGGCTAAGAACATAAGAGTATACTCTAAAGAATTTTTTGAGCTTTAGCATCTTTGATGTAACTCCATTACAAGAGACTCTTCAAATTTTCTGAAACTCACTGTTTGTAGAAGTCATCAATTTGTGCAACATATTGGTTAGTACCAATGATATCCTCTAGATATTCAAGGAACCCTTCATCATGAGGCCCTTGAGCCTTTGGCTTCATCAATGAAATTTGCTCAACTTCACCCTGAAATTCATTTTTTAGCAAAAGATTAATAATAGAAAAAGATTGCTGCTTTAGTCTCCATCACCCAAAAACATACTTGAAGAATCAAGAAACGATTGTTGTCCAGGTCAACCCCTTTCGCTTTCAGCTTCTTGGTAACCTCTGTAAAATTACTTCCACGATCATTTATATAGTACTTGGAGGAGTTGTCCCGAAATGCAACTCTGGTGATAACAAAGTCACTTCCACTAACAACTTTATATGTTCCGTCATCCTACAATGAACACCAACATCAGAACTAAACATAGAATCTAGTAAATCAACTGAGGCATTGGTTCAAAGGAGTTTTATCTATCTGAATGAACTCAAGAGAAACAGAGAGATAATTAAGAGCATGAAGAAAAAACAAAAGAAAATAGTGATACCAGATCAATGATCTCTTGGAAGTGAACTGAAACGCTTGCACTGTCCAAATTTTGGTGATTGGTGGAAGTATGTATCAGCTCTGAAACTTTGTTGAGGCGCATCTTCACAAAGCAGAAAGAAAGCATATTTCAAAATAACTCGTTTGAATCCAAAAGTCTACTAAAAGGAAACGGGCTTGCTATCTTTCCCAATGTAGTCAAACCTTTCCACTGAACTCATAATTCTTCACATTAGCGTCATAAGAATCTTTTTTAAGTTCCTTGGAAAAAAATTAAAGTGCATACCCTTGTACTTCTCATCATACTCTTTTACCTCCCCATCAGGCTCATGTTGCTCGTATGTTAGCAGAGTTAGGAAGCTTACCTGTTTAGCTCGCTTTCCAAAAACGAAGAGCATAGCATCTATGACATTACTTTTTCCACTTCCATTTGGACCAACAACTGCAGAAAAACTCTACTTGTGACAAGAAATTTGAAGGAGTTAGACAAATTCCCGACTAATTTGTACAATTCAACAAACAACCAGCAGTTTAAACTAGTTTTCTAAAAATCCATTTCACAGTAAGGAGGTAACAAATTCTAGAGAGAGGATAGCGTCCTCATTGTTTTGCTGGTGTAAAGGCAGACGAGTATTACAAAATTCTATTTTTTTTTTTTTTTGCAGAATTTACGAGTACAATATAAGTTAAGAACAAAAAAAAAAAAAAAAGAGGAGTTGGGAAGGACTTCATGGCAGAAACAGTTACCATCTAAACTCGACACCAAATAATCATGTTTAAACAGAAAAGGGCAGGAAGGATAATGTCCAAGTAGCAGCACTCTTAAACGGTAGATATCGTAGTGAAAAGAGCAATTTAAGTTCCTAACTTTTAAGGATAGTAAAAATAAAAAATAAAAATAGCTGAATTAGAACCGTCCCCTACCTTATGAAAAGGGCCAACCCTTTGCTCCCCTGCATAAGACTTAAAATTCTTCACAACCATTTCTTTGATGAAGAGACGAGGCTTTTTTGTTCCGCCAGTCGCTTCCGAAGCAAGCT
>NW_027182078.1:0-25010 GCF_029961685.1 Aristolochia californica | reverse complement strand
GGAAATTGTACTAGTACAACCCCTAATAGCTTGGGTGAATTGTATGAGAAAGAGATTTCTAATTGATCCTAACATGTTTTTAATGTGGTGGATATGCATGCATGAAACATGTTGAAGATGCAAATGACCTAATGATCTAAAATTTTCAAGCAGTAGAAAATTTAAATTCTCAAGTTAACGTGCGGTGAGAAATTTATCAGTGCCAAGCAACCCACTTTTTACCATTTTTACAAAAAGTGGACCTAAAATTCTTAGTTCAGCATAAATGTTTTGATCAATTAAAGATGTGTAACAACTATAATTTGGGTTAGAAAAGACTTATTTTTTGGGAGTCATCACTCATTTAAAAAGGCCTGCGCACCCCCCCCCCCCCCATTTTCCGATGATTGCAAAAGCTAATATATAAAAAAATAAAAGATTTTACAATCCTTAAAAATCATAGATACTTTTTGGAATTATCTCACTCAACTTTTTTGCATTTCAAATTTGGATTTAAATTTTTTTTCAAATCCAAACTTGAGTTTTAACTCTCCCATTTTTGTCATAAACAAAAAGAAAAGGCAAATAGATCACAAAAAAATGAAAATTTTAGAATTTATTTATGCAAAAAATTGAAAACTATAATAAATATAAGTGAATAAAATTATTTCACCACTAAAAATGAACACCAATGTTTTGATATCCATGTTTGGGAAATTCCACTAGTACAACCCCTAATAGCTTGGTGGAATTTTATAAGAAAGATATTTCTAATTGATCCTAACATGTCTTAAATGTGGTGGATATGCATGCTTGAAACAAGTTGAAGATGCAAATTACCTTATGATCCAAAAAATTCAAGGAGTAGAAAAAATTAAATTCTCAAGTTCACGTGCGGTGGGATATTTACCAGAGCAAAACAACCCACTTTTTGCCTATTTTACAAAAAGCGGACCTAACAATCATGGATCATTGTAAATGTTTTGATCGATTAATGATGTGTGATGGCTATAATTTTTGTTAGAAATGACATATGGTTTGGGAGTAAATACCTAGTTAAAAATGCCTCGCACCCCGTTTTCGATTATTGAAAAACCTAATATATAAAAAGCTAAATGAGTTTACAATCATTAAAAATCACAGATACTTTTTGGAATTATCTCTCTTAGCATTTGTGCATTTCCTTTTTGGATGTTCAATTTTTTTTCAAATCCAAACTTGAACTTTCTCTCTCCCATTTTTCTCATAAACAAAACGATAAGGCAAATATATCACAACAAAATGAACATCAAAAGTTTGTTATCCATGTTTTGAAAATTCCACTTGTACAACCCCTAATAGTGTAGGGGAATTTTATAAGAAAGAGATTTCTAATTGATCCTAACATGTTCTAAATGTGGTGGATATGCATGCCTGAAACATGTTGAATATACGAAGATAAAAACAATCCATTTTTTGCCTATTTTACAGAAAGCAGACCTAACAATCATAGTTCAGTGTAAATGTTTTGATCTATTAATGATGTGTAACAACTATAATTTTTGTTAGAAATGACTTATGGTTTAGGAGTCAACACTCAGTTAAAAATGCCTTGCCCCCCCTTTTTCGATGATTGCAAAACCTAATATATAAAAAAATAAAAGATTTTACAATATTTAAAAATCACAGATACTTTAAGGAATTATCTCTTAGCATTTGTGCATTTCCATTTTGGATGTTCAATTTTTTTTCAAATCCAAACTTGAGTTTTTACTCTCCCTTTTTTCTAGTAAACAAAAAGATAAGGCGAATAGATCACAACAAAATGAAAAGTTTAGAGTTTATATATGCAAAAAATTTGAAGACTATAATAAATGTAAGTTAAGAAAATTAATTCACGCAATAAAAATAAACACCAAATTTTTGTTATCCTTGTTTAGGAAATTCCACTTGTACAACCCCTAATTGCTTGGTGGAATTTTATGATAAAGAGATTTCTAATTGATCCTAACATGTTTTAAATGTGGTGAATATGCTTGTCTAAAACAAGTTGAAGATGCAAATGACCTAATGATCCAAAAATATCAAGGAGAATAAAACATTAAATTCTCAAGTTAACATGCGGTGTGATATATACCAGAGCCAACCAACCCACTTTTTGCCTATATTTACAAAAAGTGGACGTAACAATCATAGTTCAGTGTAAATGTTTTGATCGATTAATGATGTGTAACGGCTATAATTTTTGTTATAAATGACTTATGGTTTGGGAGTCAACATTCAGTTAAAAATGCTAGCCCCCCCCCCCCCCCCCCCCCCCCCAAAAAAAAAACCTAATATATAAAAAACTAAAAGAGTTTACAATCCTTAACAATCGCATATACTTTGTGGAATTATCTCTCTCAGCATTTGTGCATTGCCATTTTGGATGTTCAATTTTTTTTTAAATTTGAAACTAGAGTTTTCACTCTACCTTTTTTCTCGTAAACAAAAAGATAACGCAAATAGAACACAACAAAATGAAAATTTTAGAGTTTATGTATGCAAAAAATTGAAAACTATAATAAATGTTAGTGAAGAAAACTATTTCACACACTTAAAATGAACACCAAAGTTTTGTTATCATTGTTTGGGAAATTCCACTAGTACAACCCAAAATAGCTTTGTGGAAATTTATAAGAAAGAGATTTCGAATTGATCCTAACATGTTTTAAATGTGGTGGATATGCATATCTGAAACATGTTGAAGATGCAAATGAGCTAATGATCCAAAAATTCTGAGTAGAAAAAATTAAATTCTCAAGTTAACGTGCAGTGGGATATTTACCATAGCCAAACAACCCACTTTTTGCCTAATTTAGCAAAAGCTGACCTAATAATCATAGGTCATCATAAATATTTTGATCGATTAATAATGTGTAATAGCTATAATTTTTGTTAGAAATGACTTATGGTTTGGAAGTCAACACTCAGTTAAAAAGGCCTCGCTCCCCCTTTTCCGATGATTACAAAACCTAATATATAAAAAACTAAAAGTGTTTACAATCCTTAAAAATCACAGATACTTTTTGGAATTATCTCTCTGCATTTCTGCATTTCCATTTTGGAAGTTCAATTTTTTTTCAAATCCAAACTTAACTTTTCACTCTCCTATTTTTATTTTCAACAAAAAATTAAGGCAAATAGAACACAACAAAATGAAAATTTTAGAGTGAATGAAGGAAAAAAAATTGAAAACTATAATAAATTTAAGTGAAGAAAAATATTTCAGTCACTAAAAATGAACACCAAAGTTTTGTTATCCATGTTTGGGAAATTCCACTAGTACAACCCCTATTAGCTTGGTGGAAGTTTATAAGAATGAGATTTCTAATTGATCTTAACATGTTTTAAATGTGGTGGATATGCTTGCCTGAAACATGTTGAAGATGCAAATGACCTAATGTCCCAAAAACTTTTGAGTAGAAAAAATTAAATTCTAGTGTTAACATGCGGTGGGATATTTATGCATGCCAAACAACCCACTTTTTGCCTATTTTACAAAAATCGGACCTAACAATCATAGATCAACATAAATGTTTTGATTGATTAATGATGTGTAACGACAATAATTTTTGTTAGAAATGACTTATGGTTTGGGAGTCAACACTCAGTTAAAAATGCCTTCCCCCCCCTTTTTCGATGATTTCAAAAACTAATATATAAAAAACTAAAAGAGTTTACAATTCTTAAAAATCAATGATACTTTGTGGAATTATCTCTTTTAGTATTTGTGCATTTCCATTTTGGATGTTCAATTTTTTTTTTAAAATCCAAACTTGAGTTTTGACTCTCCCATTTTTCTCGTAAACAAAAAGATAAGGCAAATAGATCACAATAAAATGAAAATTTTAGAGTTTATGTATGCAAAAAATTTTAAATTTTAGTAAATGAAACAGAAGAAAATTATTTTACGCACTAAAAATGAACAACAATGTTTTGTTATCCATGATTGGGAAATTCGGCTAGTACAACCCCTAATAGCTAGGTGGAATTTTGTAAGAAAGAGATTTCTAATTGATCCTAACATGGTTTAAATGTGGTGGATATGCATGTTTGAAATATGTTGAAGATGCAAATAACCTAATGATCCAAAAATTTCTTGGAGTGGAGTAGAAACAATTATATTCCCAAGTTAACGTGCGGTGGGATATATTTACTTGAGCCAAACAACCCTCTTTTTGCTTATTTTTAAAAAAGCGAACCTAACATGCATAGATCAGAGTAATTTTTTTGATCGATTAATGACATGTAATGGCTATAATGTTTTTTAGAAATGACTTATGGTTTGGTAGTCAACAGTCAGTTAAAAATGCCTCCCCCCCCCTCCCCCCTTTTCCGATGATTGCATAACCTAATATATAAAAAAATAAAAGAGTTTAAAATCCTTAAAGATCACAGATACTTTTTGGAGTTATCACTCTTATCATTTGTGCATTTCCATTTTGGATGTTCAAGTTTTTTTCCAGCTCCAAACTTGAGTTTTCACTCTCCCATTTTTCATGTAAACAAAAAGATAAGGCAAACAGATCACAACCATATGAAAATTTTACAGTTTATCAATACAAAAAATTGAAAATTATAATAAATGTACTTGAAGAAAAAAATTTCATGCACTAAAAATGAACACCAAAGTTTTGTTGTTCATGTTTGGGAAATTATACTAGTACAACCCCAAATTGCATGGTAGAATTTAATAAGAAAGAGATTTCTAATTGATCCTAACATGTTTTAAATATGAATATGCATGCCTGAAACATGTTGAAGATGCAAATGACCTACTGATCCAAAAAATTCAAGGAGTAGAAAAAATTAAATTCTCAAGTTAATGTGGGTGGGATATTTACCAGAGCCAAACAACCCACTTTTTGCCTTTTTACAAAATATAACGTTCCTAACATTCATAGATCATCGTAAATGTTTTGATTTAATAGGGATGTGTAACGGCTATAATTTTTATCAGAAATGACTTATGGTTTAGGAGTCAACACTCAAAATAAAAATGCCTCACCCCCCCTTTTCCGATGATTGCAAAACCTAATATTTTAAAAACACAAAGAGTTTACAAACCCCAAAAATCACAGATACTTTTTGGAATTATCTCTCTCAGCATTTGTGCATTTCCATTTTGGATGTTCAATTTGTTTTCAAAACCAAACTTGAGTTTTAACTCTCCCATTTTTCTCGTAAAAAAAAAACGAACACCAAAATTTTGTTATCAATGTTTGGGAAATTCCACTAGTAGAACCCCTAATAGCTTGGTGGAATTTTATAAGAAAGAGATTTGTAATTGATCCTAACATTTTTTAAACATAGTGGATATGCATGCTTGAAACATGTTGAAGATGCAAATGACCTAATGATCATAAATTTCAAGGAGTAGAAAAAATTAAATTCTCAAGTTAACGTGCGGTTGGATATTTACAGAAGCCAAACAACCTATGTTTTGCGTATTTTACAAAAAGCTGACCTAACAATTATTGATCATTGTAAATGTTTTGACCGATTAATGATGTGTAATGACATTAGATATTACTTATGGTTTGGGAGTCAAGACACAGTTAAAAATCCCTCGCCCCCCCTTTTCCCTTGATTGCAATACCCAATATATATAAAACTAAAAGAGTTTACAATCCTTAAAGATCATATATACTTTTTGGAATTATCTCTCTTATCATTTGTGCATTTCCATTTTTGATGTTCAATTTTTTTTCAACTCCAAACTTGAGTTTTCACTCTCCCATTTTTCACGTAAACAAAAAAATAAGGCAAAAAGATCACAACAAAATGAATAGTTTAGAGTTTATGTTTGCAAAAAATTGAAAATTATAATAAAAGTACGTGAAGAAAATTTTTTCACTCACTAAAAATTAACACTAAAGTTTTGTTGTCCATGTTTTGGAAAATCAACTAGTACAACCCCAAATTTCTTCATGGAATTTTATAAGCAAGATATTTCTAATTGATCCTAATATGTTTTAAATATGGATATGCATGCCTGAAACATGTTGAAGATGCAAATGACTTAATGATCCAAAAATTTCAAGGAGTAGAAAATATTAAATTCTCAAGTTAACGTGCGGTGGGATATTTACCAGAGCCAAACAACCCACTCTTTGCCTTTTTACAAAAAAACAGACCTAACATTCATAGATCATCAGAAATGTTTTGATCGATTAGTGATGTGTAACGGCTATAATGTTTTTCAGAAATGACTTATGGTTTAGGAGTCAACACTCAAATTAAAAATGCATCGGCCCACCTTTTTCGATGATTGCAAAACAAAATATTTAAAAAACAAATAGAAATTACAATCCTAAAAAATCATAGATACTTTTTGGAATTATCTCTCTCAGCATTTCTACATTTCCATTTTGGATGTTCAATTTGTTTTCAAAACCAATCTTTAGTTTTTACTCTCCCATTTTTCTCATAG
Organism: Aristolochia californica; assembly: GCF_029961685.1. NCBI lineage: Eukaryota > Viridiplantae > Streptophyta > Magnoliopsida > Piperales > Aristolochiaceae > Aristolochia > Aristolochia californica. Next base: position 18,577 of record NW_027182078.1, on the reverse strand, counting down.
ACAAAAAGATAAAGCAAATAGATCACAAAAAAACAAAAAAAAATATTTTATATAAGAAAAAAATTGACAACTATAATAACTGTAAGTGAAGAAAATTATTTCACGCACTAAAAATGAACACCAAAGTTTTGTTATCCATGTTTGGGAAATTCCACTAGTACAACCCCTAATAGCTTGGTGGAATTTTATAAGAAAGATATTTCTAATTGATCCTAACTTGTTTTAAATGTGGTGGATATGGATGCCTGAAACATGTCGAAGATGCAAATGACCTAATAATCCAAAAACTTCAAGGTATAAAAAAAATTAAATTCTAAAGTTAACGTGCAGTGGGATATTTACCAGAGCCAAACAACTCACTTTTTGCCTACTTAAAGAAAAGCGGACCTAAAAATCATAGATCACGTAAATGTTTTGATCGATTAATAATGTGTAATGGCTATTGATTTTGTTAGAAATGACTTATGGTTTGGGCTTCAACACTCGTTTAAAAAATTCTCCCCCCAACCCCCCCCCCCCCCCCCTCCTTTTCCGGTAATTGCAAAACCCAATATATAAAAAACTAAATGAGTGTAAAATCCTTAAAAATGACAGATACTTTTTGGAATTATCTCTCTCAGTATTTGTGCATTTCCATTTTGGAAGTTCATTTTTTTTCATATCCAAACTTGAGTTTAACTCTCCCATTTTTCTCGTAAACAAAAAGATAAGGCAAATAAATCACAAAAAATGAAAATTTTAGAGGTTATGTATGCAAAAATTGAAAACTAAAATAAATGTAAGCGAAGAAAATTATTTCATGCACTAAAAATGAACACCAAAGTTTTGTTATCCATGTTTGGGAAATTCCAATAGTACAACCCCTAATAGCTTAGAGGAATTTTACAAGAAAGAAATTTCTAATTGTTCCTAACATGTTATAAATGTGGTGGATATGCATGCCTAAAACATGTTGATGATGCAAATGACCTAATAATCCAAAAACTTCAAGTAGTAAAAAAAATTAAATTGTCAAGTTAACATGAGGTGTGATATTTACAAGAGCCAAAAAACCAACTTTTAGTCTATTTTACAAAACACAGACCTAAAATCCATAGATCATCGTAAATGTTTTGATTGATTAGTGATGTGTAATGGCTATCATTTTTGTTAGAAATGACTCATGGTTTGGGAGTCAACACTTAGTTAAAAATGCCTCGTCCCACGTCTTCCGATGAATGCAAAACCAATAAATAAAAAACTAAAAGAGTTTACAATCCTTAACAATCACATATACTTTTTGGAATTATCTCTCTCAACATTTGTGCATTTCCATTTTGGATGTTCAATTTTTTTTCAAATCTAAACTTCAGTTTTCTCTCTCCCATTTTTCTCGTAACCAAATTGATAAGGCAAATAGATCACAACAAAATGAAAATTTTAGAGTTTTATGTATGCAAAAAAATGAAAACTATAATAAATTTAAGTGAAGAAAATTATTTCACACACTAAAATGAACACCAAAGTTTTGTTGTCAAGGTTTGGGAAATTCCACTAATACAACCCCAAATTGCTTGGTGGAATTTCATAAGAAAGAGATTTCTAATTGATCCCAACATGTTTTAAATATGGATATGCATGCCTGAAACATGTTGAAGATGCAAATAACCTAATGATCCAAAAATTTCAAGGAGTAGAGAAAATTAAATTCTCAAGTTAACGTGCAGTGGGATATTAACCAAATCCAAAAAAACCCACTTTTTTCCATTTTAAAAAAAGATGACCTAACATTCATAGATTAATGTTTTGATCGATTAATGGAGTGTAACGGCTATAATTTTGGTCTGAAATGACTTATGGTTTAGGTTTTAACACTCAATCAAAAAAGACATGCCCCCCCCCCGCCTTTTCCTATGATTGCAAAACCTAATATATAAAAAACTAAAAGAGTTTACAATCCTCAAAAATCACAGATACATTTTGGAATTATCTCTCTCAACAATTGTTCATTTCCATTTTGGATGTTGAATTTTTTTTCAAATCCAAACTTGAGTTTTCACTCTCAAATTTTCTCCTAAACAAAAAGATAAGGCAAATAGTTCACCACAAAAGGAAAATTTTAGAGTTTATGTACACAAAAAATTGAAAACTTTAATAAACGTAAGTGAAGAAAATTATTTCGCGCACTAAAAAGGAACACAAAAGTTTTGTTAGCCATGTTTGGAAAATTCCATTAGTACAACCCCTTATAGCTTGGAGGAATTTTCAAAGAAAGAGATTTTTAATTGTTCCTAACACATTTTAAATTGGTGGATATGCATGCATGAAACATGTTGAAGACACAAATGACCTAATGATCCAAAAATTTCAAGGAGTAGAAAAAATTAAATTCTCAAGTTAACATGCGGTGGGATATTTACTAGAGCCAAACAACCCACTTTTTGCCTATTTGTCAAAACGCGGACCTAACATTCATAGATCAGTGTAAATGTTTTGATCGATTAGTGATGTGTAACAGATATCATTTTTGTTAGAAATGACTCATGGTTTCGGAGTGAACACTCAGTTAAAAATGCTTTGTCCCACCTCTTCCGAAGAATGCAAAACAAAAAAAATAAAAAAATAAAAGAGTTTACAATTCTTAAAAATCACCGAAATTTTTTGGAATTATCTCTCACAACATTTGTGCATTTCCATTTTGGATTTTCAATTTTTTTTCAAATCCAAACTTGAGTTTTCTCTCTCCCATTTTTCTCGTAAACAAAAAGATAAGGCAAATAGATTACAACAAAATGAAAATTTTAGAGTTTATGTATGCAAAAAATTGAAAACTATAATTAATGTAAGTGAAGAAAATTATTTCACTCACAAAAAATGTACACCAAAGTTTTGTTAACCATGTTTGGGAAATTCAACTAGTACAACCCCTAATAGCTTGGTGGAATTTTATAAGAAAGAGATTTCTCTTTGATCCTAATATGTTTTAAATATAGTGGATAAGCATGCCTGAAACATGTTGAAGATGTAAATGACCTGACGATCCAAGAATTTCAAGCAGTAAAAAAAATTAAATTCTGAAGTTAAGGTGCGTTGGGAAATTTACCATAGCCAAACAACCCACTTTTGGCCTATTTTACAGAAAGCGGACCTAACAATCATAGATCATCGTATATATTTTGATCGATTAATGATGTGTAACAGCTACAATTTTTGTACGAAATGACTTCTGGTTTGGGATTCATCACTCAGTTATAAATGCCTCGCCCTGCCTCTTTCGATGATTGCAAAACCCAACATATAAAAAACTAAAAGAGTTTACAATTATTAAATATCCCAGATACTTTTTGGAATTATCTCTCTCAGCATTTGTGTATTTCCTTTTTGGATCTTTAATTTGTTTTTTTCAAATCCAAACTAGAGTTTTCACTCTCCCATTTTCCACGTAAACAAAAGGATAAGGCAAATAGATCAAAACAAAATGAAAACTTAAGAGTTTATGTCTGAAAAAAATTTAAAACTATAATAAATGTAAGTGAAGAAAATTATTTCACGGACTAAAAATGAACACCAAAGTTTTATTATCCATGTTTGGAAAATTCCTCTAGTACAACCCTTATTAGCTTGGTGGAATTTTATAAGAAAGAAATTTCTAATTGATCCTAACATGTTTTAAATGAGGTGGATATGCATGCCTGCAACATGTTGAAGATGCAAATGACCTAATGATCCAAAAATTTCAAGGAGTAGAAAAAATTAAATTCTCAAGTTAACATGCGGTGGTATATTTACCAAAGCCAAAAAACCCAGTTTTTTTCCTATTTTACAAAAGCGGACCTAAAAGTCATCGATCATCGAAAATGTTTTGATCGATTAATGTTGTGTAACGGCTATAATTTTTGTTGGAAATGACTATGGTTTGGGAGTCAACACTCAGTAAAAATGCCACACCCCCACCCCATATTCTTTTTGGAATTATCTCTTTTAGCATTTGTGCATTTCCATTTTGGATGTGCAATTTTTTTTCAAATCTAAACTCGAGTTTTCACGCTCCCATTTTTCTCAGAAAAAAAACAATAAGGAAAAATAGATCACAATAAAATGAAAATTTTAGAGGTTTATGTATGCAAAAAATTGAGAAATATAATAAATGTAAGTGAATAAAATTATTTCATGCACTAAAAATGAACATCAAAATTTTGTTATCCATATTTGGGAAATTCCACTAGTACAAACCCTAATAACTTGGTGGAATTTTATAAGAAAGAGATTTCTAATTGATCCTAACATGTTTTAAATGTGGTGGATATGCATGTCTGAAACATGTTTATGATGCAAATGACCTAATGATCCAAAAATTTCAAGGAGTAGAAAAAATTAAATTCTACAGTTAACGTGAGGTGGGATATTTACCATAACAAAACAACCCACTTTTTGCCTACTTTACAAAAAGCGGACCTAACAATCATAGATCATCTTAAATGTTTTGATCGATTAATGATGTATGATGACTATAATTTTTTTTAGAAATAACTTATGGTTTGGTAGTCAACACTCAGCTAAACCCCTCCTATTTTAAAAAAAGTGGACCTAAAAATCATCGATCATCGAAAATGTTTTGATCGATTAATGATGTGTAATGGCTATAATTTTTGTGATCTATTTTCCTTATCTTTTTGTGTACGAGAAAAATGGGAGCGTGAAAGCTCGAGTTTAGATGTGAAAAAAAATTGCACATCCAAAATGGAATTTAGAGGTAATGTATGCAAAAAATTAAAAACCTTAATAAATGTAAGTGAAGAAAATTATTTCACGCATAGAAAATGAACACCAAAATTTTGTTATCCATGTTTGGGAAATTCCACTAGTACAAACCCTAATAGCTTAGTGGAAATTTATAAGAAAGAGATTTCTAATTGATTCTTACATGTTTAAACGTGGTGGATATGCATGCTTGAAACATGTTGATGATGCAAATGACCTAATGATCCAAAAATTTCGAGTAGAAAAAATTAAATTCTCAAGTTAATGTGCGGTGGGATATTTACAAGAACAAAATAACCCACTTTTTGCCTACTTTACAAAAAGCGGACCTAACAATGATAGTTTATCGTAAATTTTTTGATCGATTAATGATGTGTAATACCTATAATTTTTGTAAGAAATAACTTATGGTTTGGGAGTCAACACTCTGTTAAAAATCCCTCACCCCCCTCTTCGGATGATTGCAAAATTCAATATATAAAAAACTAAAAGAGTTTATAATACTTAATAATCACAAAAACTTTTTGGAATTATCTCTCTAAGTATTTGTACATTTCATTTTTGGATGTTCAATTTTTTTTTCAAATCAAAACTTGAGTTTATACTCTCCCATTTTTCTAGTAAACAAAACGATAAGGAAAATAAATCACAACAAAATAAAAATTTTCAAGTTTATGTTTGCAAAAAATTTAAAGCTATAATAAATGTAAGTGAAGAAAATTATTTCACGCACTAAAAATGAACACCAAAGTTTTGTTATCCATGTTTGGGAAATTCCACTAGTACAACCCCTAATAGCTTGGTGGAATTTTATGAGAAAGAGATTTCTAATTAATCCTAACATGTTTTAAATGTGGTGGTTATGCATGCCTAAAGCTTGTTGGAGATGCAAATGACCAAATGATCCAAATATTTAAAGGAGTAGAAAAAATTAAATTCTCAAGTTAACGTGCGGTGGGATATTTGCCAGAGGCCTACAACCCAATTTTTGCCTATTTTACAAAATGCGGACCAAACAATCATAGATCATCAAAAATGTTTTTATCGATTAATGTTGTGTAACGGCTATCATTTTTGTAAGAAGTGACTCATGGTTTGGGATTCAACAATCACAAATGCCTCGCCCCTCCTCTTCCGATTATTGCAAAACCCAATATTTCAAAAACTAAAAGAGTTTGCAATCCTTAAAAATCACATATACTTTTTTGAATTATCTCTCTCAGCATTTGTGCATTTCCATTTTGGATGTTCATTTTTTTTCAAATCCAAACTTGAGTTTTCACTCTTCTATTTTTCTCTTAAACAAAAAGATAAGGCAAAAAAACCACAACAAAATCAAAATTTTAGAGTTTATGTATGCAAAAAATTGAAAACTACAATAAATTTAAGTGAAGAAAATTATTTCACGCACTAAAAATGTACACCAAAGTTTTGGTATCCATGTTTGGGAATTCCACTAGTACAATCCATAATAGCTTGGTGGAATTTTATAAGAAAGAGATTTTTAATTGATCCTAACGTACTTTAAGTGTGGTGGATATGCATGCCTGAAACATGTTGAAGATGCAAATGCCCTAATTATCACAAAATTTCAAGAATTAGAAAAAATGAAATTCTCAAGTTAACGTGCAGTAGGATATTTACCAGACCCAAACAACCCACTTTTTGCCTATTTTAAATAAAGGCGACCTAACAATCATAGATCATCGTAAATGTTTTGAAGGATTAATGATGTGTAACAACTATAAGTTTTGTTAGAAATGACTTGGTGTTTGGGAGTCAACACTTAGTTAAAAATGCCTCCCCCCCTCTTCCGATGATTGCAAAACCCAATATATAAAAATCTAATAGACTTTACAATCCTTAAAAATCACAGATACTTTTTTGGAATTATCTCTCTCAGCATTTGTGCATTCCCGTTTTTAATGTTAATTTTTTTTAAAATCCAAACTTGAGTTTTCACTCTCCCATTTCTATTGTAAACAAAAATATAAGGCAAATAGATCACAAAAAAAATGAAAATTGTAGAGTTTATGTATGCAAAAAATTGAAAAATTTAATAAATGTAAGTGAAGAAAATTATTTCACGCACTAAAAATGGACACAAAAGTTTTGTTATCCATGTTTGGGAAATTCCACTAGTACAACCCCTAATAGCTTGGTGGAATTTTAAAAGAAAGAGATTTCTAATTGATCCTAATATGTTTTTAAATGTGGTGGATATGCATGCCTGAAACATGTAGAAGACGCAAATGACCTAATGATCCAAATAATTTCAAGGAGTAGAAAAAATTAAATTCTCAAGTTAGCGTGTGGTGGGATATTTACCAGAGCCATACAACCCTTTTTTTTTTGCCTATTTTACAAAAAGCAGACCTAACTATCCTAGATCACCATAAATGTTTTGATTGATTAATGATGTGTAACGACCAAAATTTTTGCTAGAAAGGACTTATCGTTTGGGAGTCAACACTCATTTAAAAACGCCTCCCCCCCCCCCCCCCCCCCCCCCCCCCCCTCTTTCGATGATTGCAAAACATCATATATAAAAAACTAAAAGAGTTTACAATCCTTAAAAATCACAGATACTTTTTTGGAATTATCTCTCTCAACATTTGTGCATTCCCATTTTTAATGTTAATTTTTTTTAAATCCAAACTCGAGTTTTAACTCTCCCATTTCTCTTGTAAACAAAAAGATAAGGAAAATAGATCACAAAAAAATGAAAATTGTACAGTTTTTGTATGCAAAAAATTGAAAACTTTAATAAATGTAAGTGAAGAAAATTATTTCACGCACTAAAAATGAACACAAAAGTTTTGTTATCCATGTATGGGAAATCCCACTAGTACAACCCCTAATAGCTTGGTGAATTTTTATAAGAAAGAGATTTCTAATTGATCCTGACATGTTTGAAATGTGGTGGATATACATGCCTAAAACATGTTGAAGTTGCAAATGACCTAATGATCCAAAATTTTCAAGGAGTATAAAAAATTAAATTCTCAAGTTAACGTGCAGTGGGATATTTACCAGAGCCAAACAACCAATTTTTTGCCTATTTTAAAACATGGACCTAACAATCATAGATCATTGTAAATGTTTTGATTGACTAATGATGTGTAACGGATATCACTTTTGTTAGAAATTACTCATGGTTTGGGAGTCAACACTCTATTAATAATGCCTCGCCCCTCCTCTTCCTATGATTGCAAAACCCAATATTTAAAAAACTAAAAGAGTTTACAATCCTTAAAAATCACAGATACTTTTTCGTCTTATCACACTCAGCATTTGTGGATTTCTATTTTAGACGTTTAATTTTTTTTCAAATCCAAACTTGAGTTTTCATTCTCCCATTTTTCTCGTTAAAAAAAAAGAAAGGCAAAAAGATCACAACAAAATGATAATTTTAGAGTTTATGTATGCCAAAATTTGAAAACTATAATAAATCTAAGTGAGAAAATTATTTCATGCCCTAAAGATGAACACCAAAGTTTTGTTATCCATGTTTGGGAAATTCCACTAGGACAACCCCTAATAGCTTGGTGGAATTTTATAAGAAAGAGATTTTTAATTGATCCTAACATGCTTTAAGTGTGGTGGATATGCATGCCTGAAACATGTTGAAGATGCAAATGACCTAATTATCACAAAATTTCAAGAATTAGAAAAAATGAAATTCTCAAGTTAACGTGCAGTGGGATATTTACCAGACCCAAACAACCCACTTTTTGCCTATTTTAAATAAAGGTGACCTAACAATCATAGATCATCGTAAATGTTTTGAAGGATTAATGAGATGTAACAGCTATAAGTTTTGTTAGAAATGACTTGGTGTTTGGGAGTCAACACTTAGTTAAAAATGCCTCCCCACCTCTTCCGATGATTGCAAAACCTAATATATAAAAATCTAAAAGAGTTTACAATCCTTAAAAATCACAGATACTTTTTTGGAATTATCTCTCTCAGCATTTGTGCATTCCCATTTTTAATGTTAATTTTTTTTTTAAATCCAAACTTGAGTTTTCATTCTCCCATTTCTCTTGTAAACAAAAAGATAAGGCAAATAGATCGCAAAAAAATGAAAATTGTAGAGTTTATGTATGCAAAAAATTGAAAACTTTAATAAATGTAAGTGAAGAAAATTATTTCACGCACTAAAAATGAACACAAAAGTTTTGTTATCCATGCTTGGGAAATTCCACTAGTACAACCCCTAATAGCTTGGTGGAATTTTATAAGAAAGAGATTTCTAATTGATCCTAACATATTTTAAATGTGGTGGATATGCATTCCTGAAACATGTAGAAGATGCAAATGACCTAATGATCCAAATAATTTCAAGGAGTAGAAAAAATTAAATTCTCAAGTTAACGTGTGGTGGGATATTTACCAGAGCCATACAACCCTTTTTTTTTTGCCTATTTTACAAAAAGCGGACCTAACTATTGTAGATCACCATAAATGTTTTGATTGATTAATGATGTGTAACGACTATAATATTTGCTAGAAAGGACTTATGGTTTGGGAGTCAAAACTCATTTAAAAATGCCTTGCTTCCCCTCTTTCGATGATTGCAAAACATGATATATAAAAAAATAAAAGAGTTTACAATCCTTAAAAATCACAGATACTTTTTGGAATTATCTCTACCAGCATTTGTGCATTTCCATTTTCGATGTTAATTTTTTTTTTCAAATCCAAACTTGAGTTTTCACTCTCCCTTTTTTCTCGTAAACAATAAGATACGGCAATTAAAACACAAAAAAATGAAAATTTTAGAGTTTAGGTTGGCAAAAAATTTAAAACTATAAATAATTTAAGTGAAGAAAATTATTTCACGCACTAAAAATGAACACAAAAGTTTTGTTATCGACGTTGAGGAAATTCCACTAGTACAACCCCTAATAGCTTGGTGGAATTTTATGAGAAAGAAATTTCTAATTGATCCTTACATGTTTTAAATTTGGTGGATATGCATGACTGATACATGTTGAATATGCAAATGACATACTAATCCAAAATTTTCTAGGAGTAGAAAAAATTAAATTCTAAAGTCAATGTGCGGTGGGATATTTACCAAAGGCAAACCACGCACTTTTTTCCTATTTTAAAAAACGCAGACCTAACAATCATAGATCATCGTAAATATTTCGATTGTTTAATGATGTGTCACTGCTATCATTTTTGTTATAAATGATTCATGGTTTGGGAGTCAATACTCTGTTAAAGCTGCCTTGCTCCCCCTCTTCTGATGATTGCGAAACCCAATATTTAAAAAACTAAACGAGTTTACAATCCTTAGAAATCACAAATACATTTTGGAATTATCTCACTCAGCATTTGTACATTTTATTTTTGGATGTTAAATTTTTTTTCAAATCCAAATTAGAGTTTGCACTCTCCCATTTTTCTTGTAAAAAAAAGGTAAGGCAAAAAGTTCACAACAAAATGAAAATTTTAGAGTTTATGTTTGCAAAAAATTGAAAACTATAATAAATTTAAGTGAAGAAAATTATTTCACGCACTAAAAATGGTCACCAAAGTTTTGTTATCCATGTTTGGGAAATTCCACTAGTACAACACCTAATAGCTTGCTAGAATTTTATAAGAAAGAGATTTCTAATTGATCCTAACATGTTTTAAATGTGGTGGATATGCATGCCTGAAACATTTTGAACATTTAAATGACCTATTGATCCACAAATTTCTAGGAGAAGAAAAAATTAAATTCTCAAGTTAATGTGCGGTGGGAAATTTACCATAGCTAAACAACCCACTTTTGGCCTATTTTACTAAAAGTGGACCTAACAATCATAGATCATCTTAAATGTTTTGATTCATTAATGAAGTGTAACGGCTATAATTTTTTTACGAAATGTTTGGGAGTCAACACTCAATTATAAATGCCTCGCCCTCCCTCTTTCAATGATTGCAACATGCAATATATAAAAAACTAGAAGAGTTTACAATCCTTAAAAATCACAGATACTTTTTGGAATTACCACTCTCAGCATTTGTGCATTTCCATTTTGGATGTTCAATTTTTTTTTCAAATCTAAACTTGAGTTTTCACTCTCCCTTTTTTCTCGTAAACAAAAAGATAACGCAAATAGATCTCAACAAAATGAAAATTTTAGAGTTCATGTATGAAAAAACTTGAAAACAATAATAAATGTAAGTGAAGAAAACTATTTCATGCCTTAAAGATGAATACCAAAGTTTTGTTAACTTGTTTGGAAAATTCCACTAGTACAACCCCTAATAGCTTGGTGGAATTTTTTAAGAAGGAGATTTCTAATTCCTCCTAAGAAGTTTTAAATGTGCAGGATATGTATGCCTGAAACATGTTGAAGATGAAAATGACATAATGACCCTAAAATTTCAAGGAGTAGAAAAAATAAAATTCTCAAGTTACCGTGCAGTAGGATATTTACTCGAGCCAAACAACCCACTTTTTGCCTATTTTTTTTTAAAAAGGACCTAACAATCATAGATCATCGTAAATTTTTTGAATGATTAATGATGTGTAACAACTATAATTTTTGTTAGAAATGACTTATGGTATGGGAGTCAACACTCAGTTAAAAATGCCTCCCCCCCCTCTTCCGATGATTGTGAAACCCAATATTTAAAAAACTAAATGAGCTTACAATCCTTAAAAATCATAGATGCTTTTTGGAATTATCTCACTCAGCATTTGCGCATTTTATTTTTGGATGTTAAATTTTTTTTCAAATCCAAATTTGAGTTTTCACTCTCCCATTTTTCTCGTAAAAATAAAAGGTAAGGCAAAAAGATCACTACAAAATGAAAATTTTAGAGTTTATGTATGCAAAAAATTTAAAACTATTATAAATCCAAGTGAGAAAATTATTCCACGCACTCAAAATTAACACCAAAGGTTTGTTATCCATGTTTGGGAATTTCCACTAGTACAACCCCTAATAGCTTGGTGGAATTTTATAAGAAAGAGATTTATAAATGTTCCTTACATGTTTTAAATGTGGTGGATATGCATGCCTGAAACATGTTGAAGAAACAAATGACCTAATGATCCAAAAATTTCAAGGAGTACAAAAAAAAAAAATTCTAAAGTTAACTTGCGGTGGGATATTTACAAGTGCCAAACAATTCAAATTTTGCCTATTTTACAAAACGCGGACCTAACAATTCAGTTTTTGCCTATTATACAAAACGTGGACCTAACAATCATAGATCATCGTAAATGTTTTGATCTATTAGTGATGTGTAACGACTATAATTTTTGTTATAAATGACTCATGGTTTGGGAGTCAACACTCAGTTAAAAAAGGCTCCAGCCTCCCCCCCCCCCCCACACACACACACACACACCCTCCCCGTGTTTCATTGATTGCAAAAAAAATATATAAAAAATTAAAAGAGTTTACAATTAAAAATGACCGATCTTTTTGGAATTATCTCACTCATCATTTGTGCATTTCCAGCTTGGATGTTCAATTTTTTTTAAATCCAAAATTGAGTTTTCACTCTCCCTTTTTTCTCGTAAACCAAAAGATAAAAGGTAAATAGATCACAACAAAATGAAAATTTCAGAGTTTCGTATGCAAAAAATTGAAAACTATAATAAATGTAGGTGAAGAAAATTATTTCACGCACTAAAAATAAAAACCAAAGGTTTGTTATCCATGTTTAGGAAATTCCACTAGTACAACCCCTAATAGCTTGGTGGAATTTTATAAGAAAGATATTTCTAATTGATTCTAACATGTTTTAAATGTGGTAGATGTGCATGCCTGACACATGTAGAATATGCAAATGACCTAATGATCCAAAATTTTTGAGTAGAAAAATTAAATTCTCAAGTTACAATGCGGTGGGATATTTACCAGAGCCAAACAACCCACTTATCACCTATTTTAAAAAAATCAGACCTAACATTCATAGATCGTCGTAATTTTTTTGATCGATTAATGATGTTTAATGGCTATAATTTTTGTTAGAAATGACTAATTGTTTTGAAGTCAACACTCATTTAAAAATTCCTCGCCCCCCCCCCCCCCCCCCCCCCCCCCCCCCCCCCCCACCTCTCTTCTGATGATTGCAAAACCTAATAAATAAATAAAAACTAAAAGAGTTTAGAATCCTTAAAAATCACAGATACTTTTTAGAATTATCTCTGTCAGCATTTGTGCATGTACATTTTGGATGTTATATTTTTTTTCAAATCCAAACTTGAGTTTTCACTCTCCCATTTTTCTCGTAATCAAAAAGATAACGCAAATAGATCTCAAAAAAATGAAAATTTTAGACTTTATGTATACAAAAAATAGAAAAATATAATAAATGTAAGTGAAGAAAACTATTTCATGCCTTAAAGATGAATACCAAAGTTTTGTTATTCATGTTTGGGAAATTCCACTAGTACAACCCCTAATAGCTTGGTGGAATTTTTTAAGAAAGAGATTTATAATTGATCCTAACATGTTTTAAATGTGGTGGATATGCATGCCCGAAAATTTCTAGGAGAAGAAAAAATTAAATTCTCAAGTTAATGTGCGGTAGGAAATTTACGATAGCCAAACAACCCAATTTTGGCCTATTTACCAAAAAGTAGACCTAACAATCATAGATCATCGTAAATGCTTTGATTGATTAATGAAGTGTAACGGCTATAATTTTTGTACGAAATGACTTATGTTTGGGAGTCAACACTCAGCTATAAATGCCTCGCCCTCCCTCTTTCGATGATTGCAAAACCCAATATATAAAAAATTAAAAGAGTTTACAATCCTTAAAAATCACAGATACTTTTTGGAATTACCACTCAGCATTTGTACATTTCCATTTTGGATGTTCAATTTTTTTTCAAATCCAAACTTGAGTTTTCACTCTCCCATTTTTCTCGTAAACAAAAAGATAAATCAAATAGATCTCAACAAAATGAAAATTTTAGAGTTTATGTATGCAAAAAATAGAAAACTATAATAAATGTAAGTGAAGAAAACTATTTCATGCCCTAAAGATGAATACCAAAGTTTTGTTATTCATGTTTGGGATATTCCACTAGTACAATCCCTAATAGCTTGGTGGAATTTTTTAAGAAAGAGATTTCTAATTCATCCTAACATGTTTTAAATGTGGTGGATATGCATGCTTGAAACATGTTGAAGATGCAAATAACATAATGATCCAAAAATTTCAAGGTGTAGAAAAAATAAAATTCTCAAGTTAACGTGCGGTAGTATATTTACTAGAGCCAAACAACCCACTTTTTGCCTATTTTTTTTAAAAAAGGACCTGAAAATCATAGATCATCGTAAAGGTTTCGAATGATTAATGATGTGTAACAGCTATAATTTTTGCTAGAAATGACTTATGGTTTGAGAGTCAACACTAAGTTAAAAATGCCACCCCCCCCCCCCCCCCCCCCCCCCCCCCCCACCTCTTCCGATGATTGCAAAACCCAATATATAAAAAACTAAAAGAGTTTACAATTCTTAAAAATTACATATAATTTTTGGAATTATCTCTCTCAGCATTTATGCATTTCCTTTTTAGATGTTCAATTATTTTTCAAATCCAAACTTGAGTTTTCACTCTCCCATTTTTCTCGTAAAAAAAAGATTAGGCAAATAGCTCACAAAAAAATGAAAATTTTAGAGTTATGTATGCAAAAAATTGAAAACTATAATAAATTTAAGTGAAGAAATTATTTCACGCAGTAAAAATGAACACCAAATTTTTTTTTATCCAAGTTTGGGAAATTTCACTAGTAGTTGCTTGGTGGAATTTTATAAGAAAGAGCTTTCTAATTGATCCTAACAACTTTTAAATGTGGTAGATATGCATGCCTGAAACATGTTGAAGATGCAAATGACCTAATGATCTGAAAATTTTAAGGAGTCGAAAAAATTAAATTCTCAAGTTAACGTGCGGTGGGATATTTACCTGAGCCAAAAAACCCACTTTTTCCAATTTTACATAAAGTGGACCTAACAATCATAGATATACGTTAATGTTTTGATCGATTAATGATGTGTAACGGCTATAATTTTTGTTAGAAATGACTTGTGGTTTGGGAGTCAACACACAGTTAAAAAGGCATCGTCCCCCCCTCTTCCGTTGATTGAAAAATCCAATATATAAAAAACTAAAAGAGTTTACAATCCTTAAAATCATAGATAATTTTTGGAATTATCTCTCTCAGCATTTGTGCTTTTCCATTTTGGAAGTTCAATTTTTTTTTCAAATCCAAACTTGAGTTTTCTCTCTCCCATTATTCTCGTAAACAAAAAGATAAGGCAAATAAATCACAATAAAATGAAAATTGTAGAGTTTATGTACGCAAAAAATTGAAAACTATAATAAATGTTAGTGAAGAAAATTATTTCACACACTAAAAATGAACACCAAAGTTTTATTATCCAAGTTTGGAAAATTCGACTAGTACAACCACTTGTACCTTGGTGGAATTTTATAAGAAAGAGATTTTATTTGATCCTAACCTGTTTTAAATGTCGTGGACATGCATGCCCGAAACATGTTGATGATGCAAATGACCTAATGATCCAAAATTTCAAGGAGTAGAAAAAATTAAATTCTCTAGTTATCGTGCGGTGGGATATTTAATATAGCCAAACAACCCACTTTTTCCCTATTTTACAAATAGCAGACCTAACAATCATAGATGATCGTAAATATTTTGATCGATTAACGATGTTTAACGGCTAAAATTTTTTTTAGTAATGACTTATGGTTTGGGAGTCAACACTAAGTTAAAAATGTCTCACTCGCCCTCTTCCGATGATTGCAAAACCCAATATACAAAAAACTAAAAGAATTTACAATCCTTAAAAATCACATATACTTTTTGGAATTATCTCTCTCAGCATTTGTGCATTTCCATTTTGGATGTTCAAGTTTTGTCCAAATCCAAACTTGAGTATTCACACATTTTTCTCGTTAACAAAAAGATAAGGCAAATAGATTACAACAAAATGAAAATTTTAGAGTTTATGTATGCAATTAATTGAAAACTATAATAAATATAAGTGAAGAAAATTATTTCACACACTAAAAATTAACACCAAAGTTTTTTTATCCATGTTAGGGAAATTCCACTAGTACAACCCCTAATATCTTGGTAGAATTTTTTAAGAAAGAGATTTCTAATTGAGTCCTAACATGTTTTAAATGTGGTGGATTTGCATGCCTGAAACGTGTTCAAGATGAAAATGACCTAATGATCCAAAAATTTCAAGGAGTAAAAAAAATTAAATTCTCAAGTAAACGTGCGGTGGGATATTTACCAGAGCCAAACAACCCACTTTTTTTTAATTTTACAAAAGGCGAACCTAATAATCATTGTTCAAAAATTTTTTTTATCGATTAATGAAGTGTAAAGGCTATAATTTTTGTTAGAAATGACTTATGCTTTGGGAGACATCGCTCAGTTAAAAATGCCTTGCCCCTTCCATTGATTGTGAAACACAATATATAAAGAACTAAAAGAGTTTACAATCCTTCAAAATCACTGATACTTTTTGGAATTATCTCTCTCAGTATTTTTGCATTTCCATTTTGGATGTTAAAATTCAAATGCAAGCTTGAGTTTTCACTCTCCCATTTTTCTCGTAAACAAAAAATAAAGCACTTAGATCACAACAAAATGAAAATTTAAAGTTTATGTATGCAAAAAATTGAAAACTATAATAAATGTAAGTGAAGAAAATTATTTCACGCACTAAAAATGAACACCAAAGTTTTGTTATCTATGTTTTGGAAATTCCACTAGTACAAACCCTAATAGATTGGTGGAATTTTATAAGAAAGAGATTTCTAATTTATCCTAACATGTTTTAAATGTGGTGGATATGCATGCCTGAAACATGTTGAACATGCAAAGGCCTAATGATCCAAAAATATCAAGGAGTAGAAAAAATTAAATTCTCAAGTTAACATGCGGTGGGATATTTACCATAGCCAAACAACCATATTTTGCCTATTTTACAAAAAGCGGCCTAATAATCATAGATCATCGTAAATTTTTTGATCGATTAATGATGTGTAATGGCTATAATTTTAATTAGAAATGACTTATGGTTTCGGATTCAACACTCAGTTAAAAATGCCTCGCCCCCCTCCCCTCCACCACCACCCCCGCCCCCAACCTCCCCTTCCGCGCCCTTTTCTGATGATTGAAAAACCCAATATATAAAAAACTAAAAGATTTTACATTCCTTAGAATTCACAGATTCTTTTTGGACTTATCACTCTTAGCATTTGTGCATTTCCATTTTGGATGTTCAATTTTTGTTCAAAACCAAACTTGAGTTTTCACTCTCCCATTTTTCTAGTAAACATAAAGATAAGGCAAATAGTTCACAACAAAATGAAAATTTTAGAGTTTATGTATGCAAAAAATTGAAAAATATAATAAATGTAAGTGAAGAAAATTATTTCATGCACTAAAAATGAACACCAAAGTTTTGTCATCCATGTTTCGGAAGTTCTACTTGTACAACCCTTATTAGCTTGGTGGGTATTTATAAGAAAGAGATTTTTAATTGATCCTAACATGTTTTAAATGTGGAGGCTATGCATGGCTGAAACATGTAGAAGATGCAAATGGCCTAATGATCCAAAAAATTTGAGTAGAAAAAAGTAAATTCTCTAGTTAACGTGCAGTGGGATATTTACTAGAGCCAAACAACCCACTTTTTGGCTAATTTTAAAAAATGAACCTAACTATCATAGATCTTTGTAAATATTTTGATCGATTAATGATGTGTAATGGCGATAATGTTTTTTTAGAAATGACTTATGGTTTGGGAGTCAACACTCAAATAAAAATGCCTTGCCCTCCCTCTTTCGATGATTAAAAAACCCAATACATAAAAAACTAAAAGAGTTTACAATCCTTAAAAATCACAAATACTTTTTGGAATTATCTCTCTCAGAATTTTTGCATTTCCATTTTGGATGATCAATGTTTTTTCAAATTCAAACTTAAGTTTTAACACTCTCATTTTTTTTTGTAAACAAAAACATTAGGCCAATAGAACACAACAAAATGATAATTCTAGAGTTTATGAATGCAAAAAGTGAAAACTATAACAAATGTAAGTGAAGAAAATTATTTCACGCACTAAAAATGAACTCCAAAGTTTTGTTATCCATGTTTG
Source organism: Aristolochia californica (assembly GCF_029961685.1). Taxonomy (NCBI): domain Eukaryota; kingdom Viridiplantae; phylum Streptophyta; class Magnoliopsida; order Piperales; family Aristolochiaceae; genus Aristolochia; species Aristolochia californica. The sequence goes on along the minus strand of NW_027182078.1, from coordinate 665 downwards.
GGAAATTCCACTAGTACAACCCCTAGTAGCTTGGTGGAATTTTATAAGAAAGATATTTCTAATTGATCCTAACATGTTTTAAATGTTGGTGACATGCATGACAAAAACATGTTGATGATGCAAATGACCTAATTATCCAAAACTTTTATGGAGTAGAAAAAATTAAATTGTCAAGTTAACGTGCGGTAGGATATTAACCCGAGCCAAACAACACACTTTTTGCCTATTTTACAAAAAGCGGACCAAACAATCATAGATCATCGTAAATGTTTTGAACGAATAATGATATGTAACGGCTATAATTTTTTGTTAGAAATGACTTATGGTTTGGGAGTCAACCCTCGGTTAAAAATGCCTCACCCCCCTCTTCCGATGATTGCAAAACCTAATATATTAAAAACTGAAAGAGTTTACAATCTTTAATAATCACGGATACTTTTTGGAATTATCTCTCTCAGCATTTGTGTATTTCCATTTTGGAAGTTCAATTTTTTTTGAAATCGAAACATGAGTTTTCACTCTCCCATTTTTCTCATAAATAAAAAGATAAGGCAAATAGATCACAATAAAATGAAAATTGTAGAGTTTATGTTTTCAAAAAATTGAAAACTATAAAAACTGTAAGTGAAGAAAATTATTTTGACGCACTAAAAATGAACACCAAA
>NW_027182077.1:12500-15000 GCF_029961685.1 Aristolochia californica | reverse complement strand
AAGTGACTTAGACAAAAAGAGAAGTGACTTGGACAAAAGGAGAAGTGACTTGGACAAAAAGAAACGAAGTGACTTAGACAAATCTTGTTTGTCGATAACCTCGGACCAATCAATCGAATATTGATTAATACGTAATCGATCGAACACTACTTGAAAACGGTGTTTCTGTTCAGAAAAGAAATGTTCCAAATGTTCCTGGAAATTCTTGCTCCCATTGGACCATTTGTATCTATATGCATCAGGATCCCGATTCATGGATCTCTCGGTTCGAGAAATAAGAGGATCGAACCATTTCTTCTGACTCTTTTTCAAATTCGATAAATGTTGGTTGATCGTATATTTTATTATAGTTAGATGATTCAGAGGATCATTTCCTATTTGATCCCTTTGAATTCCATATTCGAAGTTGCGATCGGATCGATTCATTAAAAAGAATCGATTCGATACATTTCTTATGTACCCATAGGTGCTATATTGGATTTGAATCAGATTTCGGATCAATCTATATTGATTGACCGCCTCCATTATGTTGTTGCTAGCAAATACCACTATTTTTGGTTTTGGATCATCTTCCAAATCATTCCCGCAGGAGATCCGGACCGATTTTTTTCTGATCCTTCGATAAAAAGATTCATTCTCTTCATAAAAAATAGGAGGTAGAACCACTAAAGATTTCCTTTTCGACTCATCCCTGGAGTTGAATACCTCATTCAAGAATTTTTTTTGATCCAATCCGTAGGAATCAATAGAAAAGGAAAATCCCTTATGATACACCAGATCCGGCTCGGTTATTGATAGAGTGAATAGATCTGCCATTTCTTGAAATCTCTCTTCTGATTCAAAATCGTGGTGTAACGTGTATCCCCCTTTGTTCCGGTCATGGAATAGATGAAATAAATCAAAAAATGGATTTTTGTTCAAGAATGAAATCTTATTGGAACTGTCCATATCCGGTTCATCCCTCGGAACCATATCACATCCCGGATCTGATGAAATAGGATGAATTGAGACGGTATTTTGTAAATACGTAATTATCTTGAATATATCAACCATTTCTTTATTTTCCGATCGCCTGGAAGGGACAAAAGAAACATCTTGTTGTTTCTTCAACAATTTCTGATCTCTAGTGGACCTCTCCGTAGGATTCGAACCCAGATGAAGTTCTGACCATCTGTCAGAGAAAAAAGAACGAATTGATCTTGTAGGATTCCCAAGAAATTCTTCGATTTCTTCCGGAAGCAGATGATTATTCATCTGCTTCTCACGTTCCGTGAATAGCCGGGACATTGAGGAATATTCAGAAAGGCATTTCGGGAATCGATCTGATTCTATCTCTGTTCGTTCCGTTTGAAGAAAGGAAGGATCCCAAAGAATCGATCTTTCTTTTAGTTGCGGAATCTCTGTTTGATTGATCAATGTGTGATATTCCGAATCCTCATTCCTAATGGAATCGAAATGATCTCTGGATTGATCAGAAGATCCTTTCCATTGGCTAGAATCCGTTACTTGAACGAAAATAGATCTTGTGGAATCATATTGAATATTTGACGATACATTCCGTACCTTGCTAAAAAACCGATCCTTGTTTACCAACCACGCATTGTCTAACCAAATCCAATTTTCTCTCGATACGTTCCTCAAAAAATCCGATTCGTGCTGATTCTTCCCCCAACTAACGAAGAGATCTTGGCGGAATTGCCACATATGATATTGAGCACAATTTTGCAAAGAAATACCCCCCTTGTTTCTCGAGAAGAGATGGGAAAGATGCTCAATATCATTTGATTGAATAGTTGCCTCAGCTCCTTGTTGTTTGAAGAAACCCTCCACTTCAATTGGTCTTTTTTCACGAAAAGCAGACATGAGATAACAAATCAAGTGTTTCACTAAGATTTCGAAGAGCTGTCCCGAATTCAAGTTGATTATGTTTCGCTTCTTCCTCGGAGAAAGACGATCAAAGAATTCCCAATCATGGTCCTTGCGGATCGGATCATCCGTATAGGATACAAAAAGAAACTCCAGATATTTGATATCTTTCTCTTTGAATGAGATCTCAATTCCAGCTATGGTTTCATTAGCTATCTTACAACTAGAATCCCTCTTTTTTCCGATCCGGTTCCTCCACCACCGCGAACCCCAGTCAGGCATGATACACTTTTTAGTTATTGGGAGAACCCAAGTACTCTCTTTCGAATCCATGAAACAACTCTCAGGGATCTTTTTCCCTTTTGGAAGATACAGGAGCGAAACAATCAACCTATTGATATTGGAAGACCAAAAAGATTCTTCCAACGTATCATTTCTGGGTCCAATGGAATTCATAGGTATAGGAAGAAGCCCCATCAAATAGAGATTTTTTCTTTCGACCATATTTCGATTGTTAATACAATATATAAGGACCGCTACTACAAGCAGTACTACACCTTTGATCGTGAAATATCGATTGCTTGTTGAACCCTGTGAATCACGCGAAAGTGAAAGTAGGATACTCCAAATTCGG
>NW_027182077.1:0-10000 GCF_029961685.1 Aristolochia californica | reverse complement strand
AAGCTGAACACGAAGGAGAAAAAAGAAATAATAGTAACTTGGTCCCGGTCGTCTACCATTATACCCACAATGATCGGCCATACAATCGCTATTCATAATGGAAAGGAACATTTACCTATTTATATAACAGATCGTATGGTGGGTCACAAATTGGGAGAATTCGCACCTACTCTTACTTTCCGGGGACACGCGAGAAACGATAATAAATCTCGTCGTTAATGAAGTAAAAAGGGTGCTCATCATTCAGTGTTGGGAGGTAAACCTTATGGCAGGTGTGCGGAGGACTAGCAACCAAACGTATAAGAAAAAGAGTAATAAGATCAAGAGTAGACAAGTGCAAGCTTTAGCTAAACATAGATATATATGTATGTCTGCTCACAAAACACGAAGAGTCATTGATCAAATTCGCGGACGTTCTTATGAAGAAACACTTATGCTACTGGAACTCATGCCTTATCGAGCATCCTATCCTATTTTAAAATTGCTTTATTCTGCAGCAGCAAATGCTAGTCATAATATGGGTTTCAACGAAGCAGATTTATACATTAGTAAAGCGGAAGTCAATGAGGGTGCTATCATGAAAAGGTTAAAACCCCGAGCTCGAGGACGTAGTTATCCAATAAAAAAACCCACCTGTCATATAACAATTGTATTGAAAAATACTACTGAGAACTTTACTAATGAAGCCTAAGGGTTGAAGGGTTTAAGGGTGGTATAATAGAAAGATATTAAAAGGAGAAAGAGAGAGAAAAAGAGAGATGGGAAAAAAAATAAATCCACTTGGTTTCCGACTTGGTACAAATCAGAATCATCGTTCCCTTTGGTTCGCACGACCAAAAAGTTATTCGAGGGATCTCCAGGAAGATGAAAAAATAAGGGATTGTATCAAGAATTATGTACAAAAAAATAGGAGAATATCCTCAGGTTTCGAAGGAATTGCACACATAGAGATTCAAAAAAAAATCGATCTGATCCAGGTCATAATCCATATTGGATTCCCAAATTTGTTAATCGAGGGTCGAACACGAGGAATCCATGAATTACAGACCGATGTAAAGAAAGGATTTCATTCTGTAAACCGGAGACTTAACATTGCTATCACAAGAGTTACAAAACCTTATGGGAAGCCTAATATTCTTGCGGAATACATAGCTCTACAATTAAAGAATAGAGTTTCATTTCGAAAGGCAATGAAAAGGGCTATTGAATTAACTGAGCAAGCAGATACAAAAGGAATTCAAGTGCAAATTGGAGGGCGTATTGATGGAAAAGAAATTGCGCGTGTCGAATGGGTCAGAGAGGGTAGGGTTCCCCTACAAACCATTCGAGCTAAAATTGATCATTGTTCCTACCCAGTTCGAACTATCTATGGGGTATTAGGCATTAAAATTTGGATATTTGTGGATGAGCAATAATGGACCTTTCATTTCTTTGCCATTCTATCCGACAATATAAATGAAAAAGAGTTTCATCAGTCTTTTTACCTTGAATCAAAATGAGCAATTCTGATTCTTTCTAATTCTTAATTCTATAGGGTTGAATAAAAATTCAATTGACCATTTGGTAGAATTGCTATGCTTAGTGTGTGACTCGTTGGTTTTTTCTTTAGAGTTGGGATTAAAAAAAAAAAAAAAACAATACAATAATACGCAGACTGATCCCCAACTAATAACTATAGAACTAATAACCTACTCATTGCTTCGTATTATCGGGATCCAAGAAATCAGTCACTATATGATGTGACGATCGTATAGTTGTAGCAACTGAAATATTTTTCTTTTCCACATAATGGAAAAATCAAGCTGATTATGGGTTGAAAATAAAAAAAAAAGAGAGAGATGTGGGTAAATGGAAAGATGAGAGAAAGAGAGCAGGAGAATCTCAATGATATAGAATTCCAATATGTATGGCCTATGAATCATCTTATAAAAAGCAGTGTAATAAAGCATTAATGTGGATTCGCCCATAATTCGATGAATCCGATTCGGTTCATATTTAAAATGATAATAAATAATAAAATAATAAGGAGCCTTAAGTCAATAGAGACTGAGAAGATTGACTCTGGAACGGATTTAATTGGAAGCTCCATTGCATATAGTTCAGGCCTAGCCATTAACGAAGAAGCTATGGGAACGACGGAACCTGTGACTGCAGAAGATTCTATTGCAAATGAATCCTAATTATTCATTGGGTGGGATGGCGAAATTGACCAGTAACCAATTGATTTATTCCGGGAAGTCGTGGGTTAACCCTGCCCTAGGAATGGGGCCCCGGATGACAGAGTAAATATTCGCCCGCGAAAGAAACACTTATTGGATTGCAAAATTTTTTGCTATTCAGTAAAGGTCAAAACAAGGATTCGGTATAAAAATGAAAGGCATTTTCCACGAAATAAACGTCCTATATCCTATAAAAAAATCGATATCGATAGATATATATCTAGCTATATATACAATACAAGATATACGGATTCCCGCGTATAACAAACAGATTAAATTAAATATCAAAAAATCCCACGATTTTTTGTAATATTCATGCAATATTCATTATTCATTAAATAATGTGCATCGAATATTATTGAATCGTTTCATTCGCGAGGAGCTGGATGAGAAGAAACTCTCATGTCCGGTTCTGTAGTAGAGATGGAACTGAGAAACAACCATCAACTATAACCCCAAAAGAACCAGATTCCGTAAACAACATAGAGGAAGAATGAAGGGAATCTCTTATCGAGGCAATCATATTTGTTTTGGTAGATATGCTCTTCAGGCACTTGAACCCTCTTGGATTACATCTAGACAAATAGAAGCAGGGCGGCGAGCAATGACACGATATGCGCGCCGCGGTGGAAAAATATGGGTACGTATATTTCCCGACAAGCCTGTTACCCTAAGACCCACAGAAACACGTATGGGTTCCGGGAAGGGATCTCCCGAATATTGGGTATCCGTCGTTAAACCGGGTAGAATACTTTATGAAATGGGCGGAGTATCAGAAACTGTAGCTAGAGCAGCTATGTCAATAGCTGCATCCAAAATGCCTATACGAGCTCAATTCATTATTGCGGGATAGGGGTGTGGAAACAAAGGGCTATTTGTGAGGAGAAATACAATCGCAGATTTTTTTATTTCTGGACAAACAATATTTCTTTCTTTTTTCCTTCGCCCTTTGCATTGAAAGAGCTGATAAAAAAAAAAATGATAATGATATGATTCAAACTCAGACCCATTTGAATGTGGCAGACAACAGCGGAGCTCGGGAATTGATGTGTATTCGAATCTTAGGAGCTAGTAATCGCCGATATGCTCATATTGGTGACGTTATTGTTGCTGTAATCAAAGAAGCAGTGCCAAATATGCCTCTCCAAAGATCCGAAGTAATTAGAGCTGTAATTGTACGTACATGTAAAGAACTCAAACGCGACAACGGCATGATAATACGATATGATGACAATGCAGCAGTTGTCATTGATCAGGAAGGAAATCCAAAAGGAACTCGAGTTTTTGGAGCGATCGCTCGGGAACTGAGACAGTTGAATTTCACTAAAATAGTATCATTAGCTCCTGAGGTATTATAAAAAAATACCAGTAGATGAGAGCGGGATCGGAATATCCATGATTATAGGGTACCCGAAATAGATTAATTAGTATAGATTATGTCTTATGCATATACCTTTAATATAATATTTCATAAAAAAAGTAGAACATGTTGATTATATCAAAACAAAGAGGCACCAATAATTATAGTTCATCATGGGTAGGGACACTATTGCCGATATAATAACTTCGATAAGGAATGCTGATATGAATAAAAAGGGAACGGTTCGAATAGCATCTACTAATATCACCGAAAACATTGTTAGAATACTTCTACGAGAAGGTTTTATTGAAAACGTTAGGAAACATCGAGAAGACAATAAACATTTCTTGGTTTCAACCCTGCGACATAGAAGGAATAGGAAAGGAGCATATAGAAATATTTTTAAGCGTATCAGCCGCCCTGGTTTACGAATATATTCCAACTATCAACGAATTCCTAGGGTTTTGGGCGGAATGGGGATTGTCATTCTTTCGACTTCACGAGGGATAATGACGGATCGAGAGGCTCGACTAAAAAGGATTGGAGGAGAAATTTTGTGTTATATATGGTAATCCCGCTGATATCCCGTAACTTACTATTTGTGAAAAAGAAAGGAAAGGCAGGTTGTTTAATATCACTTCTCCTCCATTAGTTGCTACTTCAAGGGGGTTACCGGGAATGAAAGAACAAAAATTGATTCATGAGGGTTTAATTACTGAATCACTTCCCAATGGTATGTTCCGGGTTCGTTTAGATAATGAGGATCTGATTCTAGGTTATGTTTCGGGGAGGATCCGACGTAGTTTTATACGGATATTACCCGGAGATAGAGTCAAAATCGAAGTAAGTCGTTATGATTCAACCAGGGGACGTATAATTTATAGACTTCGCAACAAAGATTCGAACAATTAGGCGCCTCTTGAAACATTCCTTTCATGGGGTGCGGATACAATTAGAGGTTCAAAATTCTCAAGAGACTTATTTTCTTCCAAGGAGTGGATTCGGTTTTAAGTTAAGGAATGACAAATATGAAAATAAGGGCTTCTGTTCGGAAAATTTGTGAAAAATGTCGATTGATCCGTAGGCGGGGACGAATTATAGTAATTTGTTCCAACCCGAGACATAAACAGAGACAGGGGTAAAGGGGTAATCCTTTTAAAAGGGGATTCTCTAAAGGACCTGATGTACAAAAAAAGGATCTGTTTTGACATGAAATGGATATATCCGTATATCTCTGACTCATATTTATGAGAATGATAAAATATGACAAAACCTATACCAAGAATTGGTTCACGTAGGAGTGGACGTATTGGTTCACGTAAGACTGGACGTAGAATACCAAAAGGAGTTATTCATGTTCAAGCGAGTTTCAACAATACCATTGTAACTGTTACAGATGTACGAGGTCGGGTGGTTTCTTGGTCCTCCGCGGGCACTTGTGGATTCAAGGGCACAAGAAGAGGGACACCATTTGCTGCTCAAACCGCAGCAGGAAATGCTATTCGTACAGTGGTGGATCAGGGTATGCAACGAGCAGAAGTCATGATAAAGGGTCCTGGTCTCGGAAGAGATGCAGCATTACGAGCTATTCGTAGAAGCGGTATACTATTAAGTTTCGTACGTGACGTAACCCCTATGCCACATAATGGATGTAGACCCCCTAAAAAAAGACGTGTGTAAAAATAAAAAAAAGAATTGAACCCCTTTTTTTTTAATTTCAAGAGAAATAAATGATTCAGAAATCTGATCAAATAATATTAGTATGGTTCGAGAAGAAGTAGCAGTATCCACTCGAACATTACGGTGGAAGTGTGTTGAATCAAGAGTAGACAGTAAGCGCCTTCATTATGCGCGTTTCATGCTGTTCCCGCTTATGAAGGGTCAAGCAGATATGATAGGTATCGCGATGCGAAGGGCTCTACTTGGGGAAATAGAAGGAGCATGTATCACACGTGCAAAATCCGATAAGGTACCGCATGAATATTCTATGATAGCCGGTATTGAAGAATCTGTACATGAAATTTTCATGAATTTAAAAGAAATTGTATTGAGAAGTAATCTGTATGGAACTCTCGACGCATCTATTTGCGTCAGGGGTCCTAGATATGTAACTGCTCAAGATATCATCTCACCACCCTCCGTGGAAATAGTTGATACTACACAACATATAGCTAGCCTGACAGAGCCAATTGATTTGTGTATTGAATTAAAAATCGAGAGGAATCGCGGATATCGTATGAAAACCCCATCTAACTATCAAGATGGAAGTTACCCTATGGATGCTGTATTCATGCCTGTTCGAAATGTGAATCATAGTATTCATTCTTATGGGAATGGGAACGAGAAACAAGAGATACTTTTCCTCGAAATATGGACAAATGGGAGTTTAACCCCTAAAGAAGCACTTCACGAAGCTTCCCGTAATTTGATTGATTTATTTATTCCTTTTTTACACGCGGAGGAACGGGACACTCATTTAGAGGACAATCAAAACAGGGTGACTTTACCCCTTTTTCCCTTTGATGATGGGTTGGCTAATATAAGGAAAAACAAAAAGGGAAATGCATTGAAATGTATTTTTATTGACCAATTAGAATTGCCTCCCAGGACTTATAATTGTCTTAAAAGGTCCAATATACATACATTATTGGACCTTTTGAGTAATAGTCAAGAAGATCTTATGAGAATTGAGCATTTTCGCATAGAAGATGTAAAAAAAATATGGGACATTTTACAGAAACATTTCGAAATTTATTTACCTAAGAAAAAGTTTTAAATCCATTGGAATTAGTTCATTTTTACTAAAAAAAAATGGTTTTGAATCTTTAGCACGATCCGTATATTTGGAATGTATCCATAATGAAATTTAAGAGATGTATCTAGGGGAGATTCGCTCTGAAACGACTATTCCCTAGATACATACGTTATGGTATTTTTTTTTATTTTATTTCACGGTTAAATCCATTTATTTAAAAAAGACCTAAAGTTAGAGATTTATCAATAGGTAATGTTGCTCCAATACCTAACCAAAGAGCTACTGCGGTGCCGATCAAAAAAACGGTTGTAGCTACTGGACGACGAAATGGGTTTTGGAATTTATTAACATTCTCCAAAAAAGGTACTGTCAATAATCCCACCGGTACTGAAACCATTAAAAGAACACCCAACAGCTTATTGGGTACTGTACGGAGTATTTGAAATACGGGAAAGAAATACCATTCGGGTAATATTTCCAAGGGAGTTGCAAATGGATCCGCGGGTTCACCAATCATTGACGGTTCTAGAACCGCTAGACCTACGGTACATGCAATAGTACCTAGAATAACTACTGGAAAAATATATAAAAGATCGTTAGGCCATGCGGGTTCGCCATAATAATTATGGCCCATCCCTTTAGCCAATTTAGCTCTTAATACAGGATCATTTAAATCAGGTTTCTTTGTTATTGGGATAGGTGAATTTTTATGGATCCATCCCCCGAGGGAACCGGACATGATAATTTTTCATCATCCGGCTCGAGCAAGAGTCAAAGGAAAAACTGGATCCATAAAAAATCGATATGTGATCCACACATATATGACTCTACATAAAAAAAGATTTATCGGATTCCATTTTTCCGAGTTGCAACTAGCCATTGCAAGGAATTCAGTTCTTACAGGTAAATGCTCAATACCCAAGTGGGCTTGCAAATTTGATCATGATCAAGTGCTTTTTGGATGGTCTCATGCCTTGTGATTTGTGTTTATCCCCACGATATATAGAGCCTTCTTAACGTTACATACAAAGGATTTACTTGTTACTAATAAAGTCTAGCCTTGCTCTTCCTTAGATCCCTTGTTTCACTCCGATAGTATCATAGATCGGGATCGATGCACAGGAAATGAATGCGTTTCCATACTATAAGTAAATAGATAGAACGTAATCTGGTTTATTTCACATTACTTATTCTACCGGATCTTACGGAGCCTGTTCATGCGCAACATGATTAGGGTCTGATCATAGAAAAGATTCTCCTCAAACGAACCAGCCTATCCTGTGTAAGGGGGCTTACACGTTGGTTGGAATAGAGACACATTTGGTTGTGAATTCCAATGTGGCAGATAAAATCATATATCCGCACGGCCAAATCGATAGTTCAAGTCACACACTCCCATAATCCATCTCTCTTCGGGGAATCCACTTCAACTACTCGTATCAAATTAAAGAATACTTTTGGGTTAGTTGAGGGAAAATTTCCAACTAAAATGTCTTATTTTTTTTTTCAATAATCCATATTTGTAGCAATGAAATACTATAGTTCCTCGCCGAAACGAAATGATATATGATCAATTACAAATATCTATAGTATGTCTTCTCTATAAAGGACCTGAAATACCTTGCTTACGTATCATTGGGAAGTGCATTAACATAAATACGGTAGTAAGAAGAGGTAATACAAAAGTGTGTAAACTATAAAAACGGGTCAAAGTGGATTGACCCACACTAGCACTTCCACGTAATAGCTCTACCAAAGGCGAACCTATTACAGGAATCGCTTCAGGTACGCCTGTCACGATTTTGACTGCCCAATAACCAATTTGGTCCCAAGGTAAGGAATAACCAGTTACACCAAAAGATGCAGTCAATACAGCCAAAACCACACCCGTAACCCAAGTTAATTCGCGAGGTTTTTTAAATCCACCTGTGAGATAGACACGAAATACGTGCAGGATCATCATTAGAACCATCATACTTGCTGACCATCGATGCACTGATCGGATTAACCAACCAAAGTTGGCTTCAGTCATTATGTATTGAACAGAGGCAAAAGCCTCCGTAACGGTCGGACGATAGTAAAAAGTCATAGCAAAACCCGTAGCCACTTGTACTAAAAAACAAGTAAGTGTGATCCCCCCTAGACAATAAAATATGTTGACATGAGGAGGAACATATTTACTAGTTATATCATCGGCAATCGCCTGAATCTCGAGACGTTCCTCGAACCAATCATATACTTTATTGAGATAGGTAAACCGACGGACCCCCCTAAGAACCGTATATGAAAATTTCATCTCGTACGGCTCAAGCGGAAACACCAAAATACTGGTTAAAACAGATATGTAATAGAAAGTTTGAAACTTATTAATAACTTGGTTCAAACATCTCTGAGGGTATGAAGGAACCAAAATCCGAAATCCCCCCTTTTTGATGATAATGCTAAAATCTCAAGTGGGCTCATCCGTCTTTATATTGATCGTTACAGGCCTCTTGAATTTTCTCTTCCCCCTTTTTTTTTATTTGATTTGTTGTTTGTGCGTCATTTTTTTTACTATTGATAGGAATTCTCTTGTTGAGACCCTATGATTTGATTGAAACCTCAGATTCATACTAGAACCACGATGATTCGCCCTAAAGCTAAGCCCAAAGGTTCTCTGAGTAAGAACCATTTGATCATCACTTACTTAATGAATGAATGTTATGACTAAAAATCCAGAGAAAGATTTGTCCCTCGGTCAAAGTCAAAATAAACACGATTCGGAAAGAGAAAAAATCGTTCGATTTCTGAAATACCTCTTTGAAAATTTTTGGAGTAGGAGTCCGGTCGCGAGGTCTGAATAGTAGGTATGAATCATAGTTCAAATATTTCTCTTGAGCTATTCCATGTATTCCGTGCTCCAGATACTCGAATAAATATCCGACGGGGCAGAACCATCTCCATTGAGATGAGATGACAGACCCATTTCTGCACTATCAATAGGATCAATTATAACAAGTCACACACTCATATTCCGGAACTACCGAAACAACGAAATTCCGCGGTCGAACTACCAGAATGGTCCAGAAATCCGAGTCCTAAGTGATTCATTTTTGATTCAAAAGCTAGGACTTCGTTGTTCTTGTGGGCCTAACTCATTGAAATTCCATCCAGTAAAACGGAAGAATTATAAATCTCCAAAATAATAGATAGGAATATCGCAAATAGAGCCATTGCGACACCCATTAAGGGGGTAGTTCCCCATCCAGGAGCTACTTTACCATATTCCGAATTCAATGGTTTCAATAAATCCCCTGTAAGAGTTCTTCTTGGCCCAGATCTAGAACTGTCCTCAACGGTTTGTGTAACCATAAATCCTATTGCATTGGTTGAGATCTGTTGACTTTGTATACTATTCCGTTGTAAATAAACGATCTTGTCGTAACGTGGATCCACCATATCGTGGTCTTGAAATTTTCTAATAATGGAAACAGCAACCTTAGTCGCCATCTCTATATCCGGTTCACTTGTAAGCTTTACTGGGTATGCCTTATATACCGCTTTTGGGCAGCCCTCTCAACAACTAAGAGATCCGTTCGAGGAACACGGAGACTAGTTGAAATGATGAACCTCCCCTATTAGTTGGGAGGCTCATTACTTCAATTGAGATAATGAAAAATCATTTCA
>NW_027182076.1:0-25091 GCF_029961685.1 Aristolochia californica | reverse complement strand
GCATTCCATCGTCTCGTATTGTACTATACTTTAGCCATTGGACTACATAAAGCTCGGATGATGGCGATGGCGAAGAAGAAAGAAACTCGACCATTTCAGGGTGGTGTCCTCTTATTCAGCCTTTTTCAACAATCAATCCACTCTTTTTGCTTTGAAAAGTCATCGGGAAAGACTACTTTCGGATTTCAACCTCTGCCTCAAGACTTTGAAGGATGGAATGAACAAGGGGCTTTCCGCTTCCTTACCTATACCATTGTACTATTCTTAAAAAGGCCATTTCTACAGACAGGGAAATGCTTTTACGCGAGAAAGGGTTTCCGGCGCCAGCAATCAAACTAAAGCGCGTTAGCGCTACGGCTTTCGCGCTTTAGCGCTTTAGTTTGATTGCTCCCTTTATCCTGAGCAATCTCTCACGGGACACCCTTATGATTATTCTCACATGAAAGTCTTTGGATGTTTATGTTATGCTCATATTCCAACAAATCTTCGTGACAAGCTTAATCCGAGGGCAACGGCTATGGTGATCACCAGAGGGAAGGGTTCTCGTTGCTATCATCCAGCTTCTGGAAGAATTTTGATCTCCAGACATGTAGTGTTTGATGAATCTTGGCCATTCTTATCGGCTTCAAGAACGACTCTCCCGACAGACAAATCTCCCATCATCTTATTATTGAATCTTCGCCCGGGGAGACTAAACTAAAGAGCAACCTCAAGGAGAATCTCGGCCTCCAATTCAAGAGCATTCTCGAGAGGGTAACAGGATCAACGATACTGGATCCCATGTAACTAGGATGTCCCTTCGTAGATCTACTCGCATAAAGTTTCCTAGTAAGAGGTATCCCATGGAACAATTTCTTTCTAACAAAAATCTTGTCCTTCTTTCAAGCTTTCAAGAGTTTACAAGGAAATAGAACCCGAAACTTTCATAAAAGCATGCAACATCGAATCCAGGCAGAAGGCCATGCAATCTGAAATGAGTGCGCTCACAAAAAGTCAACCTTGGGATCTAGTGCCACTTCCTCCTGGAAAAAGACCCGCCCCAGCTGAAAAACTCCTGCGCGCCCCTTACGCTAGCGCACAAGCCCCTTAGCCATAGGGGGCACTAGCGCACAAGCCCGCGGGCACTCTAAGCCAACGAAGTCTGCCGCTTGAAGCGCCTATCGCTACAAGGGCGTGTGCTTGGAGTGCCCGCGGGCTAAGCGCACACGCCCCTTATAGCAATAGTGCTATAAAGCGTGCGTAAAGGGACGCTTATAACAATAGGGCAAGCTTGACGCGTGCGTAAAGGGACGCTTATAACAATAGGGCAAGCGAGAAGCGCGCGACAAGGTAAAGGTGCGTAGCCCAAAGTAGCAAGAGGGCCGTAGGCGCCAATTGCGACTTTGGGCGTAGCCCCTATTGCTATAAGGGGCCCGCAGGGCTACTTTATGGCTTGGGGGCCTTAGGGCTTGTGCGCTAGCAGGGGCGCTGCGCTAACGCGCGGAGACTCTATCATGATCTAACGAATCTACAACTTTCTTTACTGAGCGAGACTCTATCCAGATCTAAATAATCCGCCAAAGAGCCTTCTTCTAACTAGGAGAGTAAGCAAGCTACCGGAAGCGAAGCTTCTGGCTCCCCCCTTTCACTTTCAGTGCCTCCTTTTCGTTCTACGCTGGGTGGAGCAATCCGAACTCTCGACAGAATATAAAAGAGGGCCGCAGGCCTGTGTAGACACCTCAACGAACTCATGTGGACACTCCTCAGCCCGAGGACAATCTCTCAAATACACATAAAGACTCGTTTTTCTTTTCTTTGCTGATTCCTCTCAATCAAATTTGCCATGTTGCACTAAGTTACTTACGGATGTATGCATGCGGTCCGGGAACACTTTGGGGTGAACACCCATCCGAACAAGTAGGGTCAATAGTTCAGCATTTAGGCCGTCACATTTTGCAACAAACAAATCTTTAACCCAACAAGTGCTCTCCGAACCAAGCAAGGTAGTCTCCTATCACTAGGCTCACCAACCAACCTGGACTTTGATTCTTATTATTCCTACCGGATATAAAAACCATAAGGATTGTTTCCAGCCATGAGTTCCCATATGACATAAGCGCTCTTGGGTGGGGTGGGCCATCATTCGCCAGGTCTTTGAGTGCCCGTCGTACCACGTGGTTGGTGCACTAGGCTGATCGAGACTCTACTTTTCGGATCTGGCACCTGCGCCCGGCCCGGTCTGCCAGCTCATTTTGGCTCTACGTCCGGTCGTGCGTGGTATGAAAGCGATTCGTACAAATGGAACGCATCGCGTACTATAACCTTCCTTTATTGGGCTGGGCCATTCCATCAAATCTTTGAGAAGGGGCCCAATCTCTTGATGGTCGGCGTGGCGATAGGCTTCGCTTCTACGACAGGCTTCCCAGCCGTTGCGAACACTGAGCAGCAAGTGCCCCACTATTGCTATAAGGAGCCTGCAGGGCTCCTTATAGCAATAGTGGCATCCGCGCTTCGCTCGCAGGCGTTCGCGCACACGCCCAAGATAGCAATAGTAGCCCTGCGGGCCCCTTTACACAATAGGGGCGGAGCACAAAGTAGCAAGAGGATGATAAGCGCCTATTGCAACAAGGTAAAGGGGCGTCAAGTGCCCCCTATTACGTAAAGGTGCTCCGCCCCTTGTAGTAAGAGAGCCTACGGCGCCTATTACGTAAAGGGGCTTGTGCGCTTCAAAAAGTGCCCCTCTTACTACAAGGTGCTCCGCCTCTTGTATACAGAGAGCCTACGGCGCCTATTACGTAAAGGTGCTCCGCCCCTTGTAGTAATAGAGCCTACGGCGCCTCTTACTACAAGGGGCTTGTGCGCTACGCTGTAAGGGGCGCACAAACAATGTCGTTGCGCGGGGATGCGATTCGCCAAGCTGGGGCAAACAAAGCCGTCCGGGGTTGGTGGGGCGGATTAGGAATGCGAAGGCCTTTCCTTCGAAAGGAGACCCGGGAAAGGAAGAGCAATGCTATTGACCGACCCTTTCGTAGTGACTTCGAATCAATAGGCCTCCCCTTTTTTCTCATTTTGGATGAGGCGTAGAGAATGAAATGCAGAAATAGGGGAAGGGCTTTGGGCTCCTTTGATTTGAGTTTAAGGGCTGCTCGCCCTACTGAAGTACCAAAGGCGAAAGGGGCTTACATAGTCTTAGCGCCCTTAGAATCTAAGCACTTTGAAGCGCCAGTAGTTGTAGCTGTGGCCACACCAACCCTTTCGTTCTTCTCGCTCCGGGTTCCGATCTATATGACCTCCGGGCGTCCGTAAGGCAGCTCTTCCGTAGAGGCAGGTAGTAACCTAACCTTTAAGAGTCTGTTCAAGGGGGGAGCCCTCTTATCTATCAATGGAAAGATCTCCGTGCGTGACGTGATAAGGAATCCTAGAAAAGATCGATTGAGACTCCCTCCCCGGTCCCACGAAGATCTCTACGTACTTGTCCAGACAGAGATCTTCCGGTCTGCGTGCGTGGGAGCAGCTCAAGCAAAGAAGAGTCTGGTCTCTGAATTCAGGCCCGGCCCGCCCGTCTGCTGCTAGGTCCGGGAATGGCGCCAGGCGAGGGCGCCGCTATGCCCCGCTGCTCTGAAAGGCCGGCCCCCGGACTATGCAAAAGAATCGAGGCCGGGAGGTCTCGTCCATAGTGGTTCCCCCCGCCTTTGGTGATTGACCGAACAAAGAGGCCTAGATCTATGCCCCTTAATGAATCGAATGGTCCTTCGACCTTCGTTTGATTCCGGCGGCCGGCATAGATCTCATGAGACCCGCCCACTATTACTACGAAAAAAGCCCTGCCTTTTTCCTTCGCTACTAGGAGAGTAAGCAACTTCTATTAGCGCCGGACCTTGAGTCGAATTGATCGTGTCATGTGCAACGTCCATCAATGATGGTTCATTAATGTCCATTGATTTAGACTCCTTCCCCCTTCCCTTATACGAAGAAGATCGAGAGGGGCCCAAACCAAGAACGGAAACGGAAGCCTTTCGACTCACTCTCGTATGGCTCGCCCTCGAGCCCTGGGCAGGTCGGCCGGGTCTTTCCCTGTTGTTCTGTTCCCGCCACGAGAAAGACGCACGGAAGAGGTATGCCCTGCGCGTGGAGGATCCGTTGAGAGTGTCCGTTGTCTCGGTAGGGAAGAGTACGATCTTTTCCCCTATAGTATTGAATCAATAAAAAAAGAGGTCAGTGCTACGGCCCCCTATAGTTTGATCCAATATTGACCGGGGACGAGCCCCGACTTCCATAGGTCCTTGGTTCGACCTCCTTCCGCGGTCCTTGCTTTTAATAAAGCGGAGCGGGGCCAATTTCTCGTACTTGCGGCTTGTGCCCCGCCCGGTTCACTGGGCTGTTGGCCTACCAAGCACTTGCCCGCTGCTCCTGCCGCCCGCCAAGCGGGCTCCGCGCTCGTTATCCTTACTGTTCTCTCTGCTGGGGCCCCCTCCCATTGCTCTAGCCATAAGCTATGGCAGCTCCAGCTCGCACCCACTGGGGCCCGCCCAGCGAGGCCAGAGTGGGCTCAGCGGTCAGCCCCCATTCGAATTACGTTAGGGGGTCTTTCGCTTTTGCCAGATCTAGAGAGATACTACGAGTCCTCCGTCCCAGATTCCCTCGCCGCGGCCATCTGGTTCACCGGTACTACCAAAAACTCTCATGCTTACGTTACTGTTACTGATGTTAGTATTATCTCGGACCACGAAGACCCCAGTCGTGCTTCTGGTTTCCATTCCCATCATCATATTGAAGTTGGAAACTCCTCGTGCTCTGCCATAAGAACTTGGAGTCCGTATCATGGTGAAGGTAAGGTAACGCTGTGATTCTTGCTCAAAAAACTGACCGAACGCGTTCGAGTTATTGGCTCGTCCGACCCGGCAGCATTCATGAGTCGCTCGTTCAACTGTCCCTCGGAGACACGGTCGAGAAGTGCCATGCATGGTCGCCCCCCCTTTCTTTCTTTCTCTCGGTCCCACCCAGTGAGCGGAGCGCGGATGCGCTCGCTGCTGCATCTAGCGCACAAGCCCAAAGTAGTAATAGGCGCCTACGGCTCTATTGCGTAAAGGGGCGGAGCACCTTTACGTAATAGGGGCTTGTGCGCTAGAAGCGGGCGTGTGCGCTGCAGCAACAGCAGGGGCGTCAAGTGCCCTAAGGCTTGTGCGCCTTTATGGCTTGGGGGCCTGAGCCTTAGGGCTTGTGCGCTTTCTTTGGGGCCTTCTTTTGAAGCTCCCTAAAGAAATGGATCAAAAAAAGGGGGGGACTTCCGCAACGGGCTATGCCACCCATTACTTATGAGGGAAGTCGCATCCGTCCCATCGCAAGCACCTACAATGTCATGATCACATTGGTTTACCCTTTTTTCTTTGGTAGTTCAACGGACGGTCGCCCCTCCAACAAGAAAAGGTAGAAATATGGAAACTTCTCTGCCATTTGGATCGGAGAATTTATGGAGGAGTTTGAAATTTCCAGAAACCGCACGATTATATAGCCAAAGGGAATACGCCGCGCCTAAAATCATCCCAAGCGCTGCTAATGTGGCTACTAAGCTATTTCTTTGGAAAGCTCCTACTAAGATGGGAAATTCCCCGATAAAGCTGCTAGTACCAGGTGAACTCATATTGGCCAAAGTGGAAGAGAAGGAAATGGTAGGGAGATTCGGCATGGTGCTCACTAAACCTCCGTAATATCTAGCAAGTCGAGTCTGATGTCGGTCATATAGAACACCAACACATAGAAAAAGGGCTGAAGGAACCGGTCCATGACTTGACATCGGTGGAATGCTACCTCCAATTCCCTGTATGTTCGATAGAGCCAAATATTCCCCCCCCACTGATCGGAGTACGCCGATTACCCCCCGAACCGTACAAGATAGTTACCACCTATCATACGGCTTTCTAACTCCACTTCTTTTTCTGGTCGTTCCGCTCTGTCGGATCGATGGTTGTATAAGAGATCTGTAACCCCTCGACATTTTTGACAGAATGGTTCCTGCTTCCTACCCATAGTTAGCATGTATCTCCCCGGGTCATACTTGAGTATCACATCGTAGACCCCCACCCCAACTCTATCTTCCTTATCAGTGAACCGGAACATAGTGCATAGGTACTCTTCGATGCAGCGGGGACGAGACGACGTGACATACTACGATCACGTACAGAAGTGCTGCCCTTCGGCTCGGCAATATGGAACCTCTCAACTGCTCCCGTTCCTTTATGGGGGTCCTATCGGGATAGGTAGGCCCACGCTTTCCCCTCCCCCCGACCGATCAGTAGTTCCCCACGGCTGACAAATAGGAGTTTAGGCCGTAAAAGAAAGGCACCGGCCCCCCTTCCCCCCCACTGGGATTTTGCTTTCCTTATCTACGCGCGCACAGCGTCAGCACTGGCGAAAAAGAGGTCGGCTTTACTTAGAGTGCCCGCGGGCTTGTGCGCTAGAAGGGGCGGGCCGGGTGCTTGTGGGCCCCCCTCTGCAGCAAGTGCTTGTTGGACCCCCACCCCCGTTTCCCGAGAGGGGGCCGGGCAGTGTTTCCCCAGCGGCCGGCCAGTGGCGGCAGAAAACGAACTCGGGTGGGCTCCGCGCGGTTCGCGTTTTCTTGTTAAGAGAGCTTATCATTCTCTTATAGAAGCCCGCGTCCACGCCGGGGACGGGTAAAGCCCAGCGAAGCAGCAGGGAGCACTGAGCAATGGGGGGGGGGATGAGGGCGACTCCGCCCATGGGTTGGACCACACCACAGGCTGAAGTCCTTCCACGACAGGAGAAGGGCAGCGTCCTCGTTGTCGGACCGGAACAAGAAAGGGGAGCTAGTCGTTGGAGGGAAGACAAGGCTCGTTCCGTGCGACTCCACAGAAGAGTACGCGCGCTAGCGCTTATAGCAGCCAGTGAGCGAGCGCATCCGCGCTCCGCTTCGCGCACTTCTATCGCACAAGCCCCCAAGCCTACAATAGCAATAGGTGCTTCAGCCCTCTTGGGCCCTATTGTGTAAAGGCGCTTTATAGGCAGGCTTCTCGCTCTATTGCAACTTTGGGCGTGTGCGCTAAAACTACATAACTGCGCGCCTTACTATACTAATAGGACTAGCGCGCGCATCCCAGCTGCTTGCTGCTTTCTGTTCCAGCGGAGCTCGCTGCCTCCCCACCCTTGCTTAGCATTCCACTTGTGATCCTGGATGCAGTGGAGGATTTTGAGAAATGCGCCCGAATGTCCCCCTCCCTCCATAATACCCTACTTCTCTTTCCCCCCTCGAGAAAGAGAAAGAAAAGAAGAAAGGATTGATTCTCTTCTTTCATGTGAACGGCCCTATCTTGTATCGAATGGTTTTTCGTGCTATACACCACGTTGAGAAAGACCAAGCTCCTATGTACCGTACCATTTGGGTACCTCTCGAAAGGGGGGTGCTCCTTATGATGCGGGGCTGGATCAAAGCTGTCCGAAGTGCAATGACGGGGTAAACTCGGACTCGGATAGGATAGGATTGTGCGTGCCGGGCCCTTCGGGTGTCCATATTTTGGCCGAATTCCCCGTACCGTAGGCCCGCGCGGCCGTCATCTTTTTTTTGACGTTCCACCGCTGTTACGCCAGAAATCCAAGGTTCCACACGAGCTCCCGTTCTGCGGCGTGGTGGCAGGACCGCTAGGGGATTGGCTCCGGGTGTAGGTAGGGTCAAATCTGCAGGGGTCATGCAAATACATAGGCCCCTTCCCTTCTGCCGAGTAGTTTAGAAGGCGCTTTCCATTCTACGGTCCCTCGGAGCGAAGGCTTAGGCAGGTAGTACGGGCCCTCTGACTTCCAGCTATGTGCTGTGCGGCTCCCGCGAAGCGAATGAAGGGAAGCTCGAAGAGCTTTCTCCGCCAGCGGCTTATGTAGTGGTCGGCTTCGCACAGCCAGCGCTCACGCCAGCGAGCGAAGCGCGGGTGCCACTATTGCTATAAGGTGCCTAAAGGCCCAAAATAGCAAGAGGGGGGCACTTGCAGCACACGCCCGCGGCCTCTGCAGCTCCCCCCCCCTTACTGAACTTCACTTAGTAGTCGGCATTCTATAAGCGACTTGTCGAGTCTACGAAGCTTTGCTTATTGTAGTCGGCCCGTAATGCCTCCCTTCATTTGCTTGCCTCCTTCCAGCCCAGAATGCTTGGCCTCCTGCGCCAAGTCGATCTTTTAGGTTTTAGGCTTGGCTTCGTCCCGGAAGCGAAGCTTCTACGACGAGTCGCTTCTCCCCTTCTCCACTCTCTCCGGCGGAGAAAGCTCTTCGAGCTTCCGGGTGAGCTTACGCTTACTCTCAGCCTCTTTGATTGGTAGGCGGGCGGGATAAGCCCCCTACTTAAGATTCTGAAGGGTAACCTTTTGATTATGTCGTGACGCTTTGGTTAGGCCGACTACTCTACTACTACTATAGGCTACTTCTAGCTTCTATAGTGGCCCTGGGGCTTTGGTGTAGTTGTAGTTTGTATTGGTACTGAATGAACATATCAAACAAAGGCGAGCAGTATAAGCCCTTCGTAGGCCTGGGAAAAGCAGCGAACTCTATAAGCTAGGCTTTGTTCACCTTTGGACACGAACACTATTCCGTTCTCAGCGGAAACCCGCCTTAGAGATTGAACGTCGACTTATCTTATTGCCATTCAATCTAAGACAGCGCTGATAGCTTGTAGTCAACAGCCCCCCTTATGAAACCGAAAGCAGCCTTTGGTACTTAAGTAGTTAAGGCGAACAGCCCCCTTGCAACTATGATAGAGAGCCGTCTGCTTGTTGCCAAACCAACCCTGTTCGCCTTTCTTTTGAATCAAAGTAGGGCGAGCAGAGCGTACCCTATAGGGCAAAGCAAGAAAAAAGGCCTTTTTTCTTGAATCAAAGTAGGTCGCGACTGTTGTATTGTAGTCGGTCGGGGGAAGCTACCGCTTCTACGACAGCTCCGCTTCCTCGTCTTGCTTCTGGCAAAGCTTCTACTTTGCTTGCTTCTCTCGCGCTTGCTTGCGCGAAGGCGCCGAGTCCTTTTCGCTAGGTCCAAAAGCTTCCGTCAAAGCGAAAGATCTGATCCAACAGAAATCCCGCATATTGAGCGCAGCTGATATGCGGCTACGGCTAGGCGATCATATCATGCCATATAAGACTTCATTATGGATAGAGAGATCCCCTTACAGATAGAATAGATGTTCATGGATAGACAGACATTCCATTGATTCACGAAATGGCTCGTCGATCCAAATGATTCATTCTTCTGGTCTCTCTCCGCCCCCCGCCCCGAAACTGACCCACGGCACAGCGCCCATTCGCTTCGCGCGCGGGAAGGCAACGAAGTTCAGTTCAAGAGACCGCAGAGGAGTGGAGCAGCCGCGACACGAAGTTCCTTACCTTAGCTGGATCTCGCTGGTGCCACCTATACGGTAGGTAGGCGGCGGATGTGTGACGTTTGGAGTTGTCGTTCGTGCACCTGTCCCCAATGGAAGAATGAGTGATCCGTTCCCCTGCGGATCATGGCCTTACCACTCGGTCCCCGATGGCCAGCGGGGGATTCGGTATAGCAGCTCACGTTCGTTTGCGCTGCGCGTTCCCGCTGGACTGGACACGTGTTAGCTGTAGGAAGTATGGTTCCGAAAGTGACTTTGGTTCGCCAGTTCAGGCTCAACTCCTCGCTTTACGTTAGCGGACCTACAGGTCGGGCCGGGGCGGAGCACTCTTTCTTTCTGTGTGGGACGATGCCGGGGAGATAAGGGAATGCGTCGAGGCGGCGAACAACAACAACACAACTACATTTTTGCTTTTCCCTCCATGAGATGAGCCCTGTGCATTGGACCGATGGATAAGAGAACGGAGCTGGCCCAAAAAGCGCTTGGGCGCTCTACGTACGATGTAGACTCCATCAGATACATATCTTCTTTCTGATGGATCCATAATAGTGCGATATCCTCTTTCGATCTATTGATCTATTGAGTATCTTTCCCCTTATTATTGATAGATTCCCTCTCTATCCATTCCTACTCTTTCGATCTATCAGAACAGATCAGGCCATCTATCAATCGATTTGAAAATAGCACGTTCATCTCGCTTTTCGTTCATTTCCGCCACGCCATAATAAGAAGCAGGCGAAGCAGCTAGAAGCGCTCGCTTCTAGCCCTTTCTTTCTTATTCACGAATGAATTGGAAAGCCAACAGAAAGATTAGATTCTGACCTCGTCTAGCGCACAAGCCCTAAGTAGTAAGAGGGGCACTTTTTGAAACGCCCTTGTAGCGATAGGCGCTTCAAGCCGCAGACTTCGTTGGCTTAGAGTGCCCGGCGGCTTGTGCGCTAGGCTAGCACACGCCCAAAGTCGCAATAGGCGCTTAGGCGCTTGCCCTATTGGGCCCTATTGTTATAAGGCGCTTTATAGGCAGGCTGCCTCTGCAGCTGCCTGCGCGTAGGACCGTCCCTCACTCCCGTCCCGGGGCGCTAAGGGGGTTTAGTTTTTGGAACAGACGGCTGTGTTTTGCTGACGCCTCGAATCAAGCTTTTGTTGCGACATGCTATGTTTTCTCCCCCATTGCTAGTAGGTTGATGGGTCGCACGCCCGGCACACATGTTTTGGCCTTGTGTGTCCATAACTCAAAATAGGTGACCTAACGGCCGCCGCCCGACTAGACATACCCATAGTCACCAGATTCATATGGGCTACTGGGGAGTGGGCAATGATCTTCTTAAGATCGATCTGTCTTGAAGTGGTCGAGGGAGTATATATTATAGCAATCGCGCTTGGAGTATAAATGAAAGGAGTGGAACGAAGTGTCGCTTCGGGAAACATGGGTATTGAAAATCTTAAAAACCCGTGGGTTCCCAATTTTAAAGGAATTCCTGCCAAGATGACGGATCCTGCCGTAGGTGCCTCTACATGAGCTTCGGGTGACCAAATATGAACTGGTACCATAGGCACTTTGACGGAGAAAGAAGCGAAAGAAGCAATCCATAGAAAGATTTGGCGCCGCTCACTAAATTCTGTGGTTAATAAGATTTGTAAATCGGTGGTTCCTGTTTGGAGAAGAATCAACGGAATAGCTAATAGCATAAAAACAGATCCAAGTGAAGTATATAGGAAAAACTGATATGCTGCCTTGATCTTTCTTTGTCTCGAACCCCATACCCCTATAATAATGGTAGAGTAAGGGGCGGCCCCAAAGCGGAATTGACCGGTGGTGGTTGGTCGAAGCTCCAGTAGGTAGCCACTCCCTTCTCAGGGAACCGTACGTGAGACTTCCGCATCATACGGCTCCGTCCCGAGCTTCCGTCGTCGGCCCTTGTCATTAGACCACTATCTATGCATGTCTTTTCTGCCTTTACTCTCGAATCTTTTGCTTCTCGGGTGGTGGCGAACTATGCAGCTTGCGTTGCGGGAGATGCCCGCCCGTACGGCCCGGCCTCTTTCCCGCCCGAAAGAACCGCTCACTAGCTAGCCGGACTAGTGGGAGGGGGGCCCGACCGTAGAAAACCATGCCTTTCGCAATAAAGTTCCCCTCTTGCGTAAAGGTGCGTAGCCCAAAGTAGCAATAGAGCGAGAAGCACCAATTGCTACTTTGCGCTTCTCGCTCTCTTGTGTAAAGGGGGGCTACTCTTGCTATAAGGGGCGTGTGCGCTTAGCCCGTCTTCAAAATCCAGAAAAATGGGCTCGTTGGGAAGAAAGATGGAGTGCGGCCTGTAGAGCACATGTAACGCACAGTCGGGTTGCTCACGCAGCAGATCTCTCTCTCTCTCTAGATATCTATAGATAGAGAGAGAGAGATGTGAAAGTCATTGCCTTTATGGCCGCCCCCCTACTGACGGCCTTTACGCTACTACTACTGTGATGTGAGCGGTTCAAATTGGTTTGATCTTTCCCAATCAAAAAGGCCGGAACTTGTACGCTGCACTTGTACGGAGGCATAAAGGGACCCGACCCTTTTCTTATCTGAATCTTAAGGACAGGACCAAGCCCTATTCTTTCTATTCTCGAACCCAGCAAGCCCCAGCTCGCTCTCTAGCGCACAAGCCGCCGGGCACTCTAAGCCATACTAGCGCACAAGCCCAAAGTAGTAAGAGGGGCACTTTTTGAAGCCAACAGTCTTTCTTCGGAATTCTACTGAACGGGTCGATCCTCCCCTCCCGTTTGTTTTAGCAACTTATCCTACGGTCTCCTCGCCAAGAGCTCCCCGGCTACGACAGAGGAACCAACCCGCCTGCTGTGGCGGGGCGGCTTTTTTGTTTCACAATAAGACCTGGACGATTATCCCTAGCAAAGGTAGCTTACGAGTTTACGTCCATCCCTGGTCGGGTACAGTTTCCTTTCTCTTTCTCCCTTGTAGCCGTTACCCGAATTCGCGCAAGTGTGTCCACACCCCCCAAACTGACTTGACGAGGAATCAATTCTCGCGAACAAACACACCCCCTACACACACCTAGGAGCACCCCTTCCTGCATATCCATACAAGACCCGAGTAGGCGGGTCGAGGTCCTACGAGGTACCCACTACTCGGAGTACCCTCCCCCCAAAAAGATGTGTCTGTCAGGTTCGGTTCTTCTTAGTTGGGTTGGGCGGGTTCGACCAGAAATGCTATGCTTACGCACAAGACTACCCCTCTTCCCGAAAGCTTCGCGGGGACTACTTTACGACGACGGACGACCGCCCGTAGGGGGTTTACTGCACAAGGCCCCTGCAGAGGAAAAGCTTTATCCTAGCGAATAGAAGATGCTCAGCTCCGCACAACATAGGGATTGGCACGCTTTCGGGAAGAACATAGAATAGTAGAGGATCCAGCATGCAGGACACGGCGATCATTAGAAATTCACGAATTAGAGATGCTGTAATATACTCTTTCCCATAACTTCTCATACCAGACCAACCCACTGAAATGCAAATAGGGATCAGAAATGTGGTCAATATCACGAAGAATAAAGAGAGACCATCTATACCCATATACAAATTGATGTTTTCATAAGGAAGCCATCTAAGGCTTTCCACAAATTGAGATTTGGCCGTAGAAGGATCGAATTGTATCCGAGGAACAGGGGGATACAAAAAAGTAATAAGAGAGGCGCACAGACCAATCAATCGTATCGGTCGTATTCTTGAATTTGGAATGAAAAGAGGAGTAATGCTTCCTAGCACGGGACACGAAATAAGACCACTTAGATCGGAATAGCATTCACAGAAATGTTCTAACATAGAGTAGAATCGAACATTGAAGAGATTAGTTGACAACAGTCAAAAGATGGGGCGCCTAATTCCAATACAATAGGGGTCTATCAGTGCAAGTCAGCTGAACACCGTGATTGATACTAATGAATGTGGAATCGCTAAAAAAATGAGTCTTGTGGAGGATCATTGAGCTCGGAAACCCCCGCCCTTCGACGAACCGACAGTCCGGCCTTCTTCAGTCCGGATTCTTTATAAAACTAACGACTTCTTTATAAAAAGGAGCCTCTTCGCCCTTTTGAAAAAGAGTCGTTAGGATGAAGTAGGCCTCCTCGATATTCTCCTCCACACCAAGGTGGTGAGGATCCTGCAGGGTGGGCCCCCATTCCATAATCTCCATTATACATTCTTTCATCTCCTCCGCTCGATCATATCCCGAGGAGGAGGATAAGAGGTTTAGTATAATTGAAGTTATGTTATCAACTAACGAGGAAAAGTGTTGCTGAGGGTCGCGCTCGGGAACTCCAGCAAAGGCTGGATCCGGCTCACTCTCACTCACATCCATTAAATCAGACGGAGGCGTCCGCTTCTTCCATTATGAAATCTGGCACTTCAGGAAGATGGAATGCATATGCATCAACGATGTATAGCTTCAATAAAGTCAGAAAGATCAAATATGTGATAACATGAATAAGACCCCATAAGACTTTGTTACGTAGCCATGTGAAAGAAGTGAATTTCTCTAGTGGAGACATTATTGAATCCGAGAAAATGAATCTCTCCAGACAGCAAGCACTTGGGCCCCAGCAGTGCGCTAGCGGCAAGTCCTTCCTGTACAATGTACAAGTTGTGCAGAACAGAACTACACGAAAACAAAGGTTGTTTGTTGGTTCTTAACCAGCGGAAAGCTAAAAGGAAAGAAAGATGCACGCACAAACACAAATAAGGGCGAAAAGAGATGCCGCCTCGCTCATGAAGCACTACTTTGGCGGAGCCAATCCTTGTATATATTATATATACGCAAAATCTCTCATTTGGATTGGATGCATCATCTCTCCCTCTTTTTCTCCCTAGCTCCACCTCCCATAGTTGTAGTCCCCTTCCGATGGTTCATGCTATCCCTTCTTTTCTTTCCCCATCCCCAGGGTTGTTCACAAGAGCCATAGGTAAGGGATGAGCCTGATTATGAGGAAGAAAAGCGGCACCTCTAAATATAGATGATTCACACGCAAGCCTTTTGGAATAGTAGGCAGTCAAAACTCAAGAATCCTACGCTAGCAGGCATTAGCCTGACTTCCCTCCTCATCAGATTATTCCAGCACAGCGTAAAGGGGGACGCCTTGGACTGGTACACAGCACTGGAGCCTCAAGAATTCAAGACCTGGGAGCAGTTTTCTCAAGCATTTATGGATCGATTTTCTTACAAGCTGAATACCGCCCCCCGAAGGGCAGATCTCGAAGCGCTGAAGCAGAAGAACGATGAACTATTCTCCGAGTATGTAGCCAGATGGAGAGCCTTGGCAGCTAAGATGAAAGCTCCCCTGCCGCTCGACGAGCAGATCTCGATGATTGTAAGCTCCGCACACCCAAATCGGGCTATTTGATAGCCCAAAATTACATGAATTTTACGCAACTGCTCCAAGCCGGAGAGCGAGTGGAGGCAGGATTGCGGACTGGGGTTATCACTCCGTGGCCCCATGCAGGGGTTGCAGCACGAAGAAGAACTGAAGCACAGAATGGAAACTTCAACTCTTCCACGAACTTCGAAGTAAATGCTATCAGCTCGACAGGCAAAGGGCAAGACGTAGCGCCCCAAACACGAGAATACCGGGTTTTTACGCCATTGGCACAATCCTACAGTGAAGTATTGAATGTTTTAGCTCAGAAAAGCTTGCTGACGCCCCTCCAGCCGAGGCCTCCCCCTAATCCTCTCCCCAAGAACTATCAAGAAAATGAGTTTTGTTCATACCACCAAGGACGAGGCCACTCTACTGAAAGGTGCCTCTCCCTCAAGCACGCCATCCAGAACCTCATCGACGAAGGAAAAATCAATGTCAATAAAGAATATAATGCAACACCCTATCCCCGCACACGAGGCAGGAGGGTCCGAAGGATCAACAAAGTCCGTCAACGTGATCACGGAAGCAGCACACCGTGGGGATCCATCCAAGCTCATCACCAGAGAACCCGCCAATAGCATAAACATGATTACACTTCAAGGAAAGTCGGCCCCAGTGATCACGTTACAAGGAAGACCGACACCGGTAGTCACATTACAAGGGGCACCCCCAAGAAGGAGAAATGAATTGAATCGCAGTGGAAGCTTCGAGCCTACCGCCACCTCTAGAGAAACAACAGCCAAGGTGACGCTGCCGAGAGCCCCACCAGCAAAGACAGAGCCCCTAATCACACTACAGGGGGCCTTGCCGGCGCATACCTCCCCCGTTGTCACACTCCAAGGCGCGCCACCTAAGCCAACCAGCGGGAAAGCAGAAGAGCGGGCCTCTACAGTCAAGCTAGAGCTTGAGAAAACGAGCTCACCCTCGTATGACACGCACAGAATACCGTGGCACTACCCAGAATGCACTGAAATCGGGAACATAAACTCAAATGGGAGTGTCTATTGCAAAGACACTGCTCGGAGTGTAGCCACGACACAGGGAAAAGGATGGTACACTTTACCGATCTGCACAGCCCCGCCGGACAAGAAGCAGCAAGGCCCAAATAACCAGGCACGTCAGAGCCCAAGTCTGGACACCGAAGAACAAACCGAAAGCTCAGGCCCAGCGAAGACTTCTCTCGCACCCTGTAAAGAACGACAGCAAAACCCGGATGACCAAGAGGACTCAAAGCTGCCTATCACAAAGCTCATCAGCATGGATCCCGAAAGGCAGCACAAAAGCTGCAACCAACCCGAGCGAACGCCCGCATCCGCCCCAAAAACTTTCCGGGTCATCGAGATGGACCTCGGAACGCTCAACACAGACCTGGGTCCCAAAAGCACCAACGCCGTTACTTTGCAAAGGCGACCCACAGATGCCGTGATTCTACAAGAAGCACCCAGAATGGCTCACCAGCAGAATCTATCTCACATTGCTCTAGAAGAGAACACCACCTCAACCAGTCACCAGCGGGCCTCGACAAAGTAAGGCCCAAAACCAGAAAACGGACTGGCCCGTAAAGCCGCAAAATGCGCAGGGCGTCCGTACAATGGAAGATCAACATCTTTCCAGCAAATCACTCCTCTAGACAGTGAGACAGCAGCTCTTTTGGCAAAGCCACCCCGCAGTTCAAAGGAAACAACGGCAACTTTGCACGAAAAGATCACATGTAAAGGGGCATCACCCAGGCAATATGAGGTGCCTACAAATCCAAGCGGAAGGGTTTACAGCAGAAAGATAACATGCAATCTCGTCGCCTCTCAGAACAAAAGAAATCAGTCTAAAGACCTGCAGAAAGCAAATGGCATCTCGGCGATACCATCAGCAAGATATGGCGCTCTCCTGATAGAACAACAAGCTATTTGGGGCAAAATCGGCTGTATTAACATGCGGAAATGGTTAAGAAGGCAGGGGCAAGGCTACAAATCAAACAAGGGGGGCAAGAAAAAGGGACGACTCCGAACGCTATCTTGCTTCTTCAGCCTATGGTACATAAGGAAGGAATTCAGAGAGAATGATCATCTGCCTCCAACCAAATTGCGTGTCGGTTTATATGGAGAATGGGACCCTGGAGGAGAATAAAAGACATCGCCGATGAACGCGCATGCACCTCCCCGATAAACTTCAAGATCAACCAGATTCCTTTTTGAAAAAAAAAAAGATAAGAAAGGAAAGACTACAGGATTTCTGCAACAGCATGGTCCATCCCAAGGGTAAATGAACGATCCCAACCACTCAGAAAGTGTGCTCGACTGAGATCAAATCTCACCTTGGAAGATGATGAGATCACCTGCGTATAGGGTTGGTGTGGCAAATAGGGCCGTTGCTTCTTCCATCAAATAGGCTTTCACTCCACCGAAGTTCCTTTCACGAGTAAACCCCGGCGCTCTTTTCTTTACCGATTCTGTTCGGGAACCTGCACCTACCATTATAGGAATGAGCCGCGATAAGGGAACCAGCGTACCGTGTATGTACCCGGAATAAAAGATAGCACTTTCACGAATAACCCAAGGGGAGGCACCAGCGCTCTTTCTCCTCACTGCTAACTTCAGTGAACCGGGCACCGGCACCAGCCTGCCCAAAACTGAAGGGACCTCCCCACTACCCACAACTGAACCAAGGTAGGGACGCGCTCTTTGCTTAACCGATAAGAGCTGTGAACCGCGAGAGGGACACCTGCGTTCTTTTCTTTACCGGTAGAACCGGTAATCTTATTTCTGACTTTACTTAACCCGCCGGGCAGATTCTTTCTTTACTGATGGATCCGCGGTAGGAGCGTATAATTGCTTAGCTTAACCCACAGCTGAACCGCTAGGCGGTAATCTAATATCTCTTGTCTCAATTCCCCTGTAGGGGCATCTGCCTAACCTAAAGGGAAGAAAGAGGGTAGGGGTAGCGAATTTCTTTTCTTAACCGATGAACCCAGGGATACTAATTTCTAATCTGACTCAGATAGCTGTCACTGTCAACTAAAGTACTGTGCAGTACGCGGGCTCTCCCAATAAGAACCTATTTCGTTTCGAGTGCATAAGCGCTATAATATATAATTATATATATTATTTAGGTAGGAGAGTAAATTGATCAAGACAAGACGTACCGCAAGAGCAGATATAGTTCTTTTCTCTGTACCAGGAATCGTCTTTCTTAAAACCCTTTCCCGCTCGGTAAGAAAAGAGGATAGACGGGAGTGGAAGAGAATTCCCTAAGACCCAGAGCCAACAGAAAGAAGCAGGCATCTTACTTGATCGCCCACGTATCAAAGGTAGTGGAATCAAATTCCTTTATCGATAGAACAGAACCGGATTCGTCTTTCCCTTTCTTCTGTCCCAAGGGAGGCGGCGTTCTTTACCGCTAACAGCTGTGTACCACAGGAGGGTAGCCTAATTTGTCAACCCATACCGGGTAAAGGACGAAAACTGGATAGCCAACCCAGGGAATTTGATAGCCGACTGATCTTCGGGAGGGGAATATTCTTTATTTCTCTTGTACCTGTACCTGCTGGAATGGAAATCGCTTAACGCACAACTGGGTAAGGGAATCTCTTTTCTGAGCCTATGGCTGGGGGATACTTTTCTTTTCTCTAACTAAGCTAGCGGGTAAGGTACTGCCTGCGAGGTAGCTCCCTTTTCGAATCGAAAGGTAAGATCCGGGTGTATATAATTCATAATGGATATATTTTACCGGGACTTCTTTTCTTAAGCAAGACACCACAGTAGAACCAACCTCTTACAGGGCATCCGCCTAACCTGAAAGAAAGACGACAGGGGCACCTAATTCCTTAACCGAACCGATAGGCCTGAATAATTTCCTTTCTCAAGGAGAGCGCACGAAAGTTCTTCTTTCTGTATGTACGGTAGCCTAATTTCTTATCTCTGGACTAGCAGTAGCAGTCAGGGAAGAAGCGCGTGAGGGGAATGGGAATCTCATTCCTTTGCCGATAGCCGACAGAAGCAGGCAGATAAGGGGATAGCCTACTGGGGAAGAGAGTTTCTTACTTAACCAGCCGGGCAGATAATGTCTCAAGGCTAGATCCACTTTCAGGTAAGAGAATTTCCATATCCCATAACTGAACCTGTGAATACTCTTTTTTAACTGTGATAGCTGTCACTGTCTACTCATTGCAGTACGCGGGTTCTTGTAGGGTAAGATCCCGTTTTAGGTTCTAGGGGAGGAAAGGAACCTATATCGAGTGCAGAAGCGCGAGAAAAGAACTAATTTAGGGCACTTCTTTCTTTTATGAATACTGGAGTGACTCTAGCTGCTGCCATAAGCTTTGAGTTTAGTGCGCTGGCGCAGTGCGAAATAAGTCGACTAAATGCAGAGTCCGGTGAGATCAAGTTCTTTTCTATTGACTAGGAAAGAAAGAAGTCGAATCTGGTGCTGTTCCCACTCCTGAAAGCAGGTTTTCTTTGAGTGCTTAGCTTATGCCCTTTCCTTAATTCTGGTTTGAGTTTAGTGCTTGCTTTCTCTTACTTTATTATCAGAGATAGGCTTACTTTGAGAGGCGCTTACTGGAAGAGCAGCGCAGACAAAGCTTACTTGAACCACAGTACGCGTAGGAAAGAAGTCTACTCCAGTTCCACAGGAAGGGAACCGATACAACACAGCAGTACGGGCAGGAAAGAAGAAAACAAACCGATAGCCGCGAAGATAAAGTGCTTTTATCAGCGCAGGCAGAGGGAGATACAGTTCTATTAGTAAGGAAGGAATACCCGGATGGATATCTCAAGTTTTGGTAAGGAGGGAATCTGAAATAAGAAAGATAATTACCGTATGGGGGAAAGAACAAGAAAGAGAGAGCAGTGTCCTTTAACAACCAAGATAAGGTTTAAACCCGCTGGAACTAAGAGCTTAGATTATTAGCCCGGGCAGCTTCAATTAAGCCTATAGAGGCTCGCTGCTTTTCCGCCGTTGCTTGCGATAAGTTTAGCAGTGTGTGTTCCTCAAAAGAGCTCTTATCTTAGTGTTGGTATTGGTACTGGTACCGCGCTTTTAGAAGAGCTTCGTGCTTGCGCTTCCAATTGCTTTCAGAGCAGCAAAGGAGAGAAGAAAACAGTCTACTCGTTAGCGTTAATCTAGATCAAGTGAAAGCGTACTTCTAGCGCCCCTATTTAGTTTAGTACTTGAAGGGCTGGGCTGGAAAGCGTTTCAGTGAGCAATCTAATTTCACAACCGCGGGAAAGAATTTCTCTTTTATCTAGTACAGGGAGATCCCCGGGAAGGGAAGACTACTCCATCCATAAGAAAAAATCAGAAGAGAAGTTGACTCTAGCTCTAGTAGCACTAAAAGCGAAGGAATCTGTACTAAAAGTAGAGATAAGAACAATGGAAAGGAATAATACATTAGCTGATAAGCGCTGAAGAGCAGCAAAGGGGAAGAAGTCGAATCTTTTATCTAATAGGGCGAGCGCAAGAAAGAAGGGATAGATCCGGGAAGAGAATTTCTCTTGACTTGACTCTTGACTAGAGCCACTTTACGGGAAGGGAATTTCATAACCGGGAGAGCAAGATAAAGAATAAGACTCATTCTAGCCTAGCAGCTGCCCTTTGTTTTTGTTAAAGAAGCTTTTATGCTGTTAGTGTGGTGCTTGCTGGTGGGAGTTCTAGTACCAATACTAGAGCAGAGCAGAAAGAGTTTAGTGATTCTGACTTTCCGCTAAGACATAGTTTAGTGATGTTACTGTCAGGTCAGGGGAGAGAATTTCAGCACCCATATAGAAGAAGACCCATGCCATTCCTTAATAGAGCTCTTATTTGAGTGCGCGTGCGCTGGTTCTTTCTCTTTCTATCCTTTACTATCTGATGCTGGAAAGTACTGACTTCCGGAAGAGCGGGAAGGGCAGATTACTTGCTAACCGATAGAAGCCCAGAGCTGCAGTGATTTTCTCTTGACTACAGCCTAACACTTTAGCTGAAAAGCGCTGAGGAGCGGCAAAGGAGAGAACAAAGAAGGCGGCGGAGAGAAAGAGAAATAAGAACACAGCTGTAAGGGGCGGAAACCCTGGGCTCAAGTGCTTTTTTCAATACTGAGACGGCTCCTTTTACTTGTTTTATAGGAGTACGCCGGTTGGCAACTATTCTGACTTTATGAGCTGCAAAGGCAGAGTAGAGATCCAGTTCTGTTCTCGTTCTCCTTACTAGAGTGAAGTCGACTCCAGCCCTTCCTTATTAAAGCTTTGATGTTAGCGCTTGTTTGCTTTATTTCTTAATCTATCTTCTCGAACTATAAGAGAAGCCCTTTCTTTCCTTTATCAGCAGGCTTCCAGGTTCGCAACTAGACTCTTATCTGACTTTCACAGCGAAAACCCACCCAGATAGAACTGTTACTAGAGCAGCTAAGATAGAGCATAAATCCAGTTCTTTTAGTGAGTGAGGAGGGAATCTTGAATAACCATTCAATTAGAACACACAAGTACTAGAGCAGCAACCCTCCGCTTTAACTGGAACAGCGGAGCAGAAAGCGCCTACTTGACGAGCAGGAGCAGCGAAGAAAGACAGACTTCCACACGGGGGGAATGGAAGAAGCACAGGAAGGAGAGGAGATAGAAAGAAAGATGTGCGCGTTAATTAAGCTTATATTTAAGTGCGCTGGCGCGTTTAGCTGTGTTATTGAGCTGGAGAGGGGAGACAGACCGTAAAGGAAGGGGACAGTCCTTGAATAACTAATATCGAAACATAAGATGAGTAAAGAGAGAGGAGGCAAACTCGATAACCGAGCCCGCAATCACACTGCTCTTGCATATCTACCGGAGCAAGGCGAGGAAAGCAAGTCTGCTAGTCCGAAAGGGCTAGCTAAGACAAGGCTGCTAGGCTGAAGGCAAGGAAGGCTAGGCCGGCAACTGCTGGCTGTCGACGAGGAGGAGTCAACTAGCGATGCCAGCTTCTGAAAGATTCAGATTTTCATATCTATTTCAAAACAAGGCAAGTTCAAAAAGTCATTTTAGCCAAACAAGCAAAGGAATGAGCGCCTCGCCTTTACTCTAATAAGGGCGTTAGCGCAGTGCGAGTTACGGAACACATTTTTGCTTTGCTATGCTACTAATACGCGTATTTGCTCTGCTATTCTGCCCTCACCTCTCCAGCTGGGCGTAGACTCTTATGGGAAGAACTGCTATCCGTGCGTCAGTTGTAATCTCTCCCTTGGTGTGTGGGTGGGGATTTCACACGACCCTTCTTCTTGCGGATAAAAAAGGGTGGCAGAAAAGGCATTTTTTGTAGCATGGAGGAGTTTGCTGACTTCATTCTGGTGGCCAGTCTGGTTGAGCTTCCTCTGGGTGGATCTGACTATACTTAGACCAAAAGCAAGGTGAAGCAAACATTCAGCGCAGGTTAGATCGCTTTCTTATATCCAATGATTGGGACATCACGTTTCCCCATCCAAAGAGCTAGTTCCCGATCCATCTCTGACCACCCCCAGCAAGCTACGCACACTTCTAGCGCACAAGCCCCTTTACTCTGCAGTAAGCGCACAAGCCCCCCTATGGAGTCAAGCTGGCTCGCTTCGCTTTGAGAAGCAAGTAACTTCACTTCAAGCTGGGTAAGGGAAGGCAAGGAAGTAACTGAGGGAAGGGACCTTTACCATTTCGCTTCTTCAAGCTAGTAGCCTTTGTGCGGCTGACTCCTGCCTTTCTCAATCATTATGATGAGTGCCACATCTCTAAGCCTCGATCTCAATCTGCTATGCTTACGCACAAGACTACCCCTCTTCCCGAAAGCTTCGCGGGCACTAAAGCTGCAAGTAAGCTCACGGGCATACGCGATAGGGCACTAAAGCTGCAAGTAAGCTCTCGGGCTCATGCTTGCTACTGCTCTCGGGCACGCACTGCGCTCCTGCTCCTCGCTCCGTTCAACTCGTGCTTCTTCTTCTCTATCTTATCTTAATTTCGTATATAATAACAGTGTCTTTCTTCATTTAGTAAGCTAGTTGATCGAGAAACCTGCGCCCAAAGTGCTTTCGCGAAAGCCGGTCACCGTTTGGCTAAGATCCTTGATGACTTATGAAGAAAGCCAGACTTCAAACAGTAGGGCAAAGAACATAACATTATAATATGAATGATATCTGAGAATAATAGCTAAGTGTAGCCTGTGACCTTCAAAGCTTGCTCAATTCTCCTTCCCTTTCCCTTCATATTCTGTTGAAACTCATTCCCCTACCCCGGCAACTCACTCTTTGCCAGTGAAGTCCTCCCACATCTTGACCCACTCGCTCGCTATCTACCTTCCCCACCGCCCTTCTTCAATAATTTCCGAGACCTTCGCAACACTAGACAAAGCGGTATCATTGCGTAATCTATCCCCAAAAGAATCAATAAGGCGGCCCACCGGGAGCCACGGGTCGAACCATAAATTAGTGGTGGACCCATCTCCAATGAGATGTCGGATACACCATGTAGCGAAGTCCCTAACACGAAGAATGCCTCGCCAAGCCCAAGAACAATCCCAAGGAATCTCTTTTTTCTTTTTTTATTATAATTAGAATGAATTATGAGAATAATTCTAATAATAGCTAAGCGGGCACTAAAGCTGCAAGTAAGCTCTCGGGCTCGGTTTTTCCTGAACCCATAGTTCTAGTTTCTCTCGAAATAAGATATTTCTTTTCTTCCGAAGTCGCATTTCCCGCAGCAGCATCCAAAGCAGCAGCTAAAGCCTCATTCCGGACTGAGACCGTAGAAGAGTAATCATTTACCTAGGTCACTTGCCGAATCTCAAGGTAGAGACGAAGCTTCCGAAGACCCTGAATCCACGGGTCCAGGTAATGTGAATAGATAGGTATAGGCCCTTTCGGCCTGACCGAACTGAAATCAAAGGGGCGCAACGGCTTTTCATAGGCGGAGGCTTGAGCGCTTTCTGGCTCGCTTCAAGCCTGAAAACGCAAGATGTTTTCTTTCTACTTGGCTAAGATGTCTTCTTTCTTTCATTCTCATTGATGAATGAATTTGCATTTCATTCTTTCATTATCTTTCTAAATTGATGAATGAATTTGCAAGGATGTCTTATTTCTTTCATTAGAATTTCTGAAATTCTTTACATTTCTTTCTTGAATTCTCATTTCTAAATTCCTTTTTGAACGAATTATATGTATAATTCTTCTTCTTTTTAAATCTATTTTACCCCGTTGCTTGTACTTTGATTGTCGAGATTGGGTTGGTGTTCAGTGTACCTATCTGTATCGAAAATCAAAGAATGAAATTACAATGAATGAAATTGAATTTCAAAAGAAAGAAAAAGAATGCCAAACGCGCTACGGCTTTCGCGCTTGAGTTTGATTGCTCCCTGCATTCGGGGTGAATGAGCCAGTTCCGTTCTAATCTGAACGGGACGGGATAGGACCAAGGGTAGGAGACTGATTAATCCGGGCGGAAGTCAGATATAGAATTAGGAATCACTTGACGTTTGACCTTGACAAAAGACAGCGCCTCCTCACTTACTAGCATACGATCAATTCTCTCCAGAATTCTATCTCTTCCTCTCCTTATCTTTGTCCAGGTGAAGAATCCACTTGATGGAGACCAGAAAGAAGAGGCTTTCCTGGAAAGATTAGAATTCCTCTATTAGATTAGCATTCCCCAATCTACCGCCGCTGCTATCTTAGACAACTATTGAAGTGAAGATCCAAAGGCGAACAGCCACCTAAACGAGTTCTGCGGCTACCGACGATCGCAAGTTTGGTTGGTAAGTAGGCTTTCGAGGCTCAACTACTTCACTAGCTGAGGCACTTCTAGCGGACCTACCGATCATGCAGGGGAATCCAGCAAGAATAGGCCAAAAAGCGTAGGCTTGTTTCCTGCGCTCACGCCTGCGAGCGAAGCGCTCAAAGCGATGCGAGCCAGCTTGTAGTAAGAGGGGGGCACTTGCAGCCTTATCTCGCGTTTTCACTGCCCGCCGTACGTGACTTAGCAAGCGTTTGGCATTCTTTTTCTTTCTTTCAAATCTCATTTCTCTTTATTTATTTATAAGAAAATTCTGCATTCCTGGGAAGAGGAAGAAGCAGATAGAGCAAAGGCCTCCTCTTTCCGTCCGCTCTTCCCGAAGTGAGCGAATTGCATGTAGAGATAAGTAGGGGCTTATAGTTTAATTGGTTGAAACGTACCGCTCATAACGGTGATATTGTAGGTTCGAGCCCTACTAAGCCTACCACCCCTACAGTACAGTCGAAGTCCCCGCCACCCTGCAGATCTCAATCTAGCGATGGCACCTGGAACCTGCAAGCCCCAGCTCGCTCTCTAGCGCACAAGCCCCAAGTAGTAATAGGCGCCGTAGGCTCTCTGTATACTAGGGGCGGAGCACCAAGTAGT